>NC_085992.1:2046467-2146467 GCF_030014385.1 Trichomycterus rosablanca | reverse complement strand
TAGTTCGCTTTCTCTCGGTTGCACAGGCGCTGTGTGTGAGTTCACTCGGTCCAGACTCGAGAACACACTCCACACTCCTGTTTTTATTACTAATGAACAATTTCTTCCATCTATTTCCTCTCAGTTAAAGCTTTTCTTTCTTTTATCCATTATTTCTTTATGAGGTCTGTCTTTACGCGCCGTGTTCTCGAATGCATGTTTTTATTAATGTGTGCGCACGTCATGTGTGCGCACCCGGTTTTCCTTCTTTCTTCTATTTTTTATTTCTTTTATTCTCAAAATCCCCAAATATATATTTCAAACTTTCTTCCTTACGCATTCTTTCTACGTGTATTATTTCTGCGCTGTTCTTATTTCCCTCCTTTATGCCAGTGCGCATCGCGAATTCACTTTCTTGAGTCTATATGCGCTTATATCCACCCACACTCCCCTGTTCTCATCATCCATATATACGTGCTCTTTGTATTCACATCTACGCGTCTCATTCTGAGCTGCATCTCGAATAGATTGTGCAAACGGTGCCCACTTATCCACCCTTCAATCCCCCTCCCAACTTCCCCAAAAAATCACCTCTTTTTTTCTTCATTTTTATTATCCACCCGTCTGTCTGAATTCACTGATCGACCCCACTGATCGATGATTTTTATCCATCGTTCTTTCTGAAATATTTCCTTGCTGTCCATCTTTTCTCTCTCCTCTCGCCACTGCATGCTTCCACTCGTCCAGGATCAAGATCTCACTCTTTTATTCCCACCATCCATCCATTTCCACCTCATGTGCCTTCTATAGAACCAGTTATCATTGTGCACCACATCTGGATTGCTCATGTGTCCACAATCGTCCATCCAGACTCAAAAACACAAACACACTCCTATTTTTTAGTCCCTTAGTATTCTCTCTTTCTCTTTAAATCTCTTTATCAAAACTAAAAAATACACATCTGATCTGTCCATTTTATTCATATAAATATATTTTTGCTAGATTGCATTTTTTGTTGTTGTCCTTGCACAGCGTCCATGTTCCACTCGCTCTGTCCAGGATCAAGAACACAATCCTCTAGCAACCAGCTATTTTCTTATTTTCATTTTCTCCAGTAAGCTGTTTGTGTCGCCTCAGTATTGAAGCTTTGTGAATGTACTGGATACACACACACACACACACACACACTCTCTCTCTCTCTCTCTTTTTTTGTAGTGCGGCCTTCAATAGTTTATTATTTCTTTTTAGTTCAGCTTTTAGTAGTTTATTATGTGTGTGTATGTGTATATATATATATATATTTATTGTGTAACACTGAATGAAGGAAATGCACTTTGCTGTCCGACTCTTTCTCTTTTATTTAGGTTTTGTGTATTGCATAAAATACACACACGTCTCTTCTGTAATGCTTTTATTCCATTCATTTATTTAATGTTTTATTAAATTATTTCTTATTTAATTATTTAATGTTTTCTTTATTTCTTTTATTATTTTTATTTTATTATTTATAAAATATAAATTATTTATATTTATATATTACAATTTTTATTTTATTTAATTTCTTTTATTATTATTTTTTTTAATTATTTTTGTATTTTTTCCTGCTGCTGTGCATCCTGTCCATGCACGATCAATAGGGACACATTTCCCTTGAGATTTTTATTTTCTTTATTATTTGCTATATTGATCTCATATTCATTTATTCATTTATCTTTCCATTTCTTTATGATCTGCACACCGTAAATATTTAAACCTTTTTTTCCTCTAATAATATTTATCGTTTTATTTCCCTCGGTGTGTTTAACTGCATTTATTTATTTGTTGTTGTCTTTGTGTGGCTGCTGCACGTTTGCCTGTGCTGTTCATAATCTACACTCACACACACACACACACACACACACACTAAATAAAAATAATGCATAAATAAATAATCATTTTAAATACCTTTTAAAAACACTATTGTTCCTGTTTATGCTTTAACCTCCTCTTTTAATTATTTTGGATTATTTACCTACCGCTTTCCATCCATCTTTGTATGAAACCTCCTCTGGTTCCTGCTGCACGTCAGGACGAGGATTAGTTAGTGTGTGTGTGTGTGTGTGTGTGTGTGTGTGTTATATTTAGTTGCACTGCAGCTACACACATGCCCGTACTGTACAGAATGAACCGAATGCTAATTTTATTTTTTTTTACTTTAAAGCTGTGAATGAATTTCTTGGTGTTTTTGATCAGATTGCTGATGGATTTATTTCTGCGCTGTTCAGGTTTTCTTTCCTTTTCTTGGTTTATATATATTTATTTATTCTTTTTTCTCCCTGAGGCGAGCACACATTGCCTCGGTGAAGTTCTTTCTTCCTTTATAAATGTTTATCACCACGTAGTTCTTCAGCGTCTCTTCTTTTCTTCTTTTTTTTCCTCGTGTCCGTTTATCCATCTCCATCTCATTTTCACCATCACACAGCAGCTGCTTCTGCATCTGTTCTGTATCATCCAACTATCAGTTCTCATTCGTTCTTTCTTTCTTTCTTTCTTTCTTTCTTTCTTTCTTTCTTTCTTTCTTTCTTTCTTTCTTTCAGTGCAGGCTGGTTTGATGTTGTGTCTCTTGGCTCAGTGTGTGTATCAGTGTTTTCGGGCGAGTTTTCGTTAGTGTTTGTGTGTGTGTGTGTGTGTGTCGAATCGACTTTCTGTAGAAATGTTGAAAACCATCGCTGGATGAAAATAGACACTCAGTTCTGTCCTCGTCCTCTCACTGCGTCTTTTTATTTTATTTATTTATTTTTTATTCCTACTGTTATAGCTATAGGATCTAAACTAGATCTGCTAAACTAGATCCTGTAGAGACACAGATTTCACCCCACATTCTAAACTAGATCTGCTAAACTAGATCCTGTAGAGACACATTTTTCTAAACTAGATCCTGTACAGACACCAGTTTTGTAAACTAGATCCTGTAGAGACACAGTTTTCTGAACTAGATCCTGTAGAGACACAGTTTACACCCCACATGATCTAAACTAGATCCTGTAGAGACACAGTTTTCTGAACTAGATCCTGTAGAGACACAGTTTACACCCCACATGATCTAAACTAGATCCTGTAGTGGCACAGATTTCTAAAGTAGATCCTGTAGAGACACAGTTTACACCCCACATGATCTAAACTAGATCCTGTAGAGACTCAGATTTCTAATACAGATTTCTAAAGTAGATCCTGTAGAGACACAGTTTTTTAAACTAGAGACCAGTAGAGATCCTGTAGAGACCAGTGGCGATTTCTCCACGACTGCAAGGGAAGCTCAGCTTCCCCTAAAATGTCAAAAATTAAATGGTGAAATATGTAGAGTTGTGTTTAACATTTCATTGACTACAAATGTGTTAGAACACGTTCATCTGGAAGACGAGTTCCTTCAGAATCAGCTACTTATCACAAATCCACTCACTCCAACTTCTCGTACATTCCCGGAGCGTCGATGCATTTACCCGCAGGAGCTGAGCGTCTCTTCACTTCTACGGGGCTGCATGGAAGGGTTTTTTTCATTGCTTCGAAACTCGCCGGTCATTGTATAAATGCCACGATCTTGTCCCGCCCCCGGACGCTGAGCGTCTCTATAGGGGTGAATGGAACTGTGGGCGGGTCTGGACGCTGAGCTTCTGCAAGATGATTGGAGGATCAGTCGAAAGGCTGAATCCCGTTTTGATTGACAGCTATTTTGAGATTTTGAGACCGGGAGCTTCAGTCCCATCGCGGATTTTGCGAGTGAAGTCGAAAGACAAACTGTTACCCATTTCAGGCCATTTTCCTGAAAAGGAACGGAGGGCAGAATTTATGTGTAAATAAACTGACAAGTTTTATGAAGTAAGCCGACAATGAGCTTCCCCTCTTTGAAAGACCAGCAGCCGCCACTGGTAGAGACACAGTTTACACCCCACATGATCTAAAGTAGATCCTGTAGTTCTGTCCGCTTCTGTCGCTCAGATTCTGTGGGTTGGTTCTTCTACACAATGGTCACTTACAGACCAGATAATTGGAAACAGTTCATGCTCACACACATTCACACACACTCACTGTCTAACACACACATGTACACCCATTCACTACACACACACCGTTACACACACATACTGTTTTACTTAAACACACTTACGCACTCACGCGCACTGCCATATTCACAAACACGTCACATACACTCACACATAAGTACACACTGTTACACACACACACACACACACACACTGTTACCACACATATACAAACACTGTTTTACTTACAAACACACTGTTACACTGTAACACACACACACACTCATTGTCTTACTCACAAACATGTCACACACTCACAAACACATACACATTGTCTTACTAACACACACACATGTACACTCGTTCACTACACACACACACACACACTGTTACCACACTCATACACACACATACTGTTTTACTCAAACACACTATTACACACACACAGGCTGTTTTACACACAAACACATTGTTACCCACTCACAAACGCATCACACACACACACACACACACACTCACACATGCCCAGTTTCGCTTACAAACACACAGTACACACACACTCACAAACACATGCACAATGCTTTACTCACTAACACACTCTTACACACACATGTACACTCATTAACTACACACACACACACTATACACATACTGTTTCTGAGTGTGTGATCGGTCACAATTATGTGATGGACATCAAATAAAGCAAAAATAAGGCGTCCACTTTTATAAGGGAAAGCTTCCACTGGATGTGTGTGTGTGTGTGTGTGTGTGTGTGAGAGAGAACATTTAATCTAGCTCCTGTTAGTCATGCTGATGTGTGTGAAGATTTAGAAAGATTGTGTGTGTGTGTGTGTGTGTGTGATTTATTAGTCATGTTTATATCATGACTAGTATTATGGGATTTTAGCTCTTTAGTCCTGTTCAGGTGGGATCGGTGGATCAGGGGTAATTCCAGCTCTTACAGGAGCTTCTCTGTGATCTTATAACCGCCCGTATCTGCGGTGTATATGTTCTCGTCCCGCCAAGCGTTACTGCGTAAATACCGGCGGCTTTTTTTCAACCAAACTGTAATCCTGTTTAAATCGGCGTCTTTGTCAGGACACACCCTGAGCGGTGTTACCCCCCGTAGTTCATCTGCGTCCCTGTGCGTCCACGGTAAACACCTCCTGTCCGGCGACAGACCTGTGTTTTGTGGTCCGGCTGGTGGACGTCCATCCCCGTCCCCTCCCTGTCCCCTCCACGCTGGGAGAACATTAACGGGAAACAGAAACACAGTGGATTAAAAGGTTGTGATCCTGATGACTGTGATCCTGAAGGGTGTGATTACGTTATGAACGACGCCTACGCTGCGATTCGGACCGGGCGCCGTCATGTGACCACATGGGACACAAACATTGAGGCTGGTGGGAAAGAAAGTCGTCGCTTTAAACCAAAATGCACACAGAGGATTATTTTATTATTATTATTATTATTATTATTATTATTATGTTAATTTTTTTGATGTCTGAACTGGCTGTAAAAGCTACTGCACACGTCACACAAGTGTGTGTGTGTATAAAATACACACTTACTGCTTTACTCACACACTGTTACTCACAGACACTGTTAGACACACACTTATACACACTGTTTCAATTACAGTCACTGTTGCACACACACACACACATACACACTGTTACACACCCTGTTACTGACATACACATACACACACAGTTGCACACACCCTGTGTTACTCACACACACACACACACACACACACATACTTCTGTACTCACAAAACTGTTACACATACACACACATACACACTGTTACACACCCTATTACTCACATACACACAGTTACACACACCCTGTTTTACTCACATACACACTGTTACACACCCTGTTACTCACATACACACACATACTGCTATACTCACAAAAACTGTTACACATACACACTGTTACACACCCTGTTACTCACATACACACACAGTTACATGCACCCTGTTTTACTCACATACACACACATACTGTTTTACTTACACACACTCAAATACAATGTTACACACACAAGCTGTTTTACCTACAAACACACTGTTACACTCATACACACACACACACACACACACATGTGGCACAAAAATTTAGGTTGGTGGGAAGAACCGGCCACAGAAAATCATCTATTAACTAAAATACACGAGTTTTATCACAGACAATTATCTATCATTATTATTATTATTATTATTATTATTATTATTACTATTATTATTATTTAGGTCTAAACAGGCTGTAAACAAAACTGTGCAAGTGTGTGTTTGTGTATATAAAATAACTTGCTGTGTGTGTGTGTTTTATCTGCTTGCTTATCTGTGTTTTAATGTAAAAGAGAGATTAGAGATGAAGCAGGGAGTAGTGTGTGTGTGTGTGTGTGTGTGTGTGTGTGTGTGTGTGTGTGTGTGTGTGTGATGAAGACGCCTCACCCCTCTTTACCCTGGGTTTTGTGAAGTTAATATTCCTGGTGCACCGGGTTCGATGCTTGTGCGGCCAGGTGAAGTCTCTCAGGTTTATTCAAGCAAGAAAAGATCAGCTCGGGTCACATGACCCCTAAAAATATATGTAAATAAATAAAAAATATAAAACATGAGAGAGGCCGACAGCAGTTAACATCCGACATAACTGAAAAAATATTATTATTATTATTGTTTTTTTATTACCTTAAAGATTAAGACTTCCTACCTCACTCTGTGGAATGATCAGTAATCACCTGGTACTGAAAGAGAGAAAAACACTGAAAGAGGGCGAGAGATACTCCAGATGATAGAGAGAGAGAGAGAGAGAGAGAGTGTGTGAGTGTGTGTGTGTGTGTGTGTGTGTGTGTGTGTGTAATAGATGAGGTGTGTTTGGTCCTTTATCCTAGCGTTCGTACAGATGGGTCCTCTGTGTGTGTGTGTGTGTGTGTGTGTGTGTGCATGTGTGTGTGTGTGTGTGTTCTGTAAAAACTCTCAGACATTTCCTGTAACAGTGACGGGTGTGTGGGTTTATATGCGGGTGTGTGTGTGTGTGTGTGTGTGTGTGTGTGTGTGTGTGTGTGTGTGTGTGAGAGAGAGAGAGAGATGAGTGTGATTTTAACCCCTGATTATTCAGATGTGATATCTACAGTGATTTAAGACGTGATATAAATATATAAAATGAAACAGGATGTGATGTATAGGTGATAGGTGATATAGGAGGTGATATGTGTTGGTGATATGTGAAATATAATGTGATTATATGATATTTTAGGTGATACATTATATATAAGGTGATATGATGTGATATAGGAGGTAATTATATATTATATATAATGTGATTATATTATGTGATATATAAGGTAATACATTAGGTGATATATGAGGAGATTAAATTATATAATAAATTAGGTGATACATTATATATGATGTGATATATTAGGTGATATATAATGTGATTATAATATGTGATATATAAGGTTATACATTAGGTGGTGTACGAGGTGATATATAGTGTGATAATTAAAATGATTATATGATGTGATAGATGATATATTATATGTTACATATGGTGATTTTAGGTTGTGATGTGAGGTGATAGATGATATATGATGTAATATATACGGTGATATTAGGTGATATATGAGGTGGTATTTGATGTGCTAAATAATGTACTTATGTTATATATAATGTGATATATGAGATGATGTGATTTTTGATGTGATAATTAATGTGACTATGATGTTATAGATGATATATTACATGATACATAAGGTGATTATAGGGTGTGAGGTGATAGGTGAAATATGATGTAATATATAAAGGGGGTTATTAGGTGATATAGGATGTGCTATATAATCTGCTTATATGATGTGATATTTAAAGTGATATATGTGATAATTATTGTAATTATATGATGTGATAGATGATATATTACATGGTACATATGGTGATTATAGTATGTGAGGTGATAGGTGATATACTGTATGATGCAATATATAAGGTTGATATATTAGGTGAAACATGATATATGAGGTGATATTTGATGTGCTATATAATCTGACTATATGATGTGATATAGGAGGTGATTTACTGTGATTATATGAGCTCGTGTTTGATGTGATATATGATTTTGTGATTTTTTTTAAAGCCGTTTCCTCTCTGTACTGCTGTGGGCGTCACTACGATATAAAACTCGTAACCAAAATGTAAATATTGTAAATAAATAAAACAACATAAAATCATTATTTTATATAATTGTTAAACTCAAAGTAACGACTACAGGTATTAAAATAAAAAACATTTAAAGTTGGGACGGTAGGTAAAATGCCAAAAATAATGCAGTGATTTCTAAATGTATTTAAATATATATTTATTTATTTATAAATTTTTCTTTGTCAAAGACACGAGGAGTTCTCCAACACCTATATCACTCTTCATCTAAAAATCATCTTGCTCTCTTTGTTATGTACGGTTATGTATTTCTCAGGTCCTCCTTTTTCCTCGGCATATCGAACCAAATAAAAAATAAAAATAATAATAAATATAAATAATAAATAAATAAATAAATAAATGCATTAAATTAAATATTTAAAGAAATATTTAAAATCACAATTTAAAAAAAAAATCCTGATTTGTGAGGATTGTTTGGCTGTATTGTGTGTGTGTGTGTGTGTGTGTGTGCAGATTTGTGTGTAGGATAACTGCACACACACACACACACACACACACACACACACACACTGGATATTCTCCTGCACTTACACTGCAGAGCCGTAATTGCCATCTACAGGAAGATGAAGTGTGTGTTCTGCCTGTGAGTTCTGCTGGGAATTCTGCCCTCCAAATACAGCGTGTGTGTGTGTGTGTGTGTGTGTGTGTGTGTGTGTGTGTGTGTGTGATCGGAGATGCTCTGTATCCTTCTATTGAACTCTATGAGGTAGAAAAATATTTCTCACAGAGACGTGGGGGTTTGAACTCACACTCTTCTCTCCTCTCCTCACTCGTTCATCTCCACGTTTCTCCTCCTTTATTATTATTTACTCGTATTTTTATGGGGTGTTTATATTGTTGAGGTGTGTATTGTCGGGGTGTTTTTATTGTCGGGTGTTCTTATTGTCGGGTGTTTATCCCTCTGTCGTGGGTGTTTGTGCTCTCTGTACTTATCCGTTTCAGCTCTCTTTGTGATAGCTGTGTTAGTCTGACTGAATGATTGTAGAGAGGCGCACAAGGACGCCACACTCCTCAGACATAGCCAATCATGTCTGTCTGGACACCCAGCTGGCCGACAGCAATTGAAATACCTGTTTATTTCAGTAATCATAATTTCCTTTTGAGTAATAATAATAATTATTATTATTATTATTATAAATAATAATAATAACAATACTGATAATACTAATTAATAATAATAATAAATAATAATAATAATAAAATAACAAATCATAATAATAATACTAATACGAATAATAATAATAATTATTGTTGTTGTTATTATTATTATTATTATTATATTAATAATAATTAAACAATAATAATAGCAAATCAATAATAATAAATATAGTAACAGAACAATAATATAAATAATAATAATAACTATATAAATATATACTATATAAAATACTATATACTATAATTACAGTATTAAGGATAATAAATAATAATAACAATAGTATTACAATAATAATAGTATTGATAATAAATAATAGAAGTAATAATAATAATAAAAATAATTAATAATTACGACAACACAAGTAATCCATAATAATAATAATAATATAATATATACAATACAGTGTTGTATATTCATTATATAATAATTATAATTAATAATAATTTATGAGATATAAATTGCAATTTTTATGTAAATTTAAATGTTAAAATGTGCTTCTGGGTTTTTAAAATAATTAGGTTCCAGTTCACCTCACTCAAACTTCATCCTGTTCTTTTGAGCTAATATATAATTATTATTATTAATATATAATACTAGTCTATACTAGTAAAAAAATACCCTTTAGGATCCAAAGAATGTTTAAGATTATACGTAGTACATTAATAACACAGAAAGAAGATCTGCAGCATTAATGTGCACTGTATGGTCAATAATATGTGGACATCTGAGCATTAACCATGAAATCTCGTACCTAATGCCTAGTTCACACTACACGATTCTTGCCCTGATTTTCGCTCGGCGACTGGTCGGCGCTAGATTTACCAGCTCGGGAGCAACTCCGCGTTCGCTCGACGATCAAAACTCGGCTCTCAGTCACTAAGTGTGAACTACTCAACAACTCGATCCGACCGGCTTACCGGATCGAGATTTCTAGCATGTCAGATATCTGATCTGAGTTGTGCGATTGGCAGTGAGTGCTATGTCGAACAGCCAATGAGAACGCAAGATACAGTGTGAGGGGAAACACAGGAGAGGAGTGTAAACAGGTGGGACAGGGGGATAATATAGTTTATATCAGAATACACCGGCACACACACACGTTTTACAGTATTTCTGACTTGATCGTTCTCTACAAAACGTAACACCAACGCTGCATTGCAAAAATATTAATTAACCTCCAACTCACTATAGAACAATCTATACTGTTCGTGTTGCCAAATCCACTCAGATTCATTTATTTTTCCTCCTTGATTTTACGCTGCACATCAGCGCACAAACACTTTGATCGTTCGCTACTTGTTGACGTGCATTTTTGGACGTGGTATCATTAAACCCCTCGTCACTTCTCACGTGTGTTTTTGTAAAAAAAAAAAAAAAAAAAAAAAATGTAGTTTGGGAGACCAGAGAAGCTCCCCTGTGATTCCAGTTGGTGATAGATGGTGTAGTGTGTGACCCCCCCCATCACCGATCAGTCGTGTAGTGTGAAATATACACCGACTGAAAGACTCCCGAGTGCAAGAGATTCAGTCGTGTAGTGTGAACTGTACAGCGACCCGTCAAATCAGAAAGTCGTGTAGTGTGAACTTGGCATAACCCGCTGGAGTTGGTTGTACCAGTTTTAGTTTACATGTAAATTGTTTTGGATTATGTCTGTGGAAATTTGTGCCCATTCTGTCACCGTGAGGTCATGAGTATACACAATACAGTGCTGGTTACATCGACATACCATGTGGTTTTAACCAATCAGTGTGAGGTAATAAAATGACCTGGTGTTAATCATGATCTTAACCTGATGTACTGTGGTTCCATCATGCACCAGGCACCATGACGTCATGCTAACAGGACGAGGCCTGCGTGTTGTTTGTGTGGAACTCGCTGGGTTTCTGCTAACTGGTCTCGATTTACGGCACTTACCGCGCTCGCCGCCCCCATCTCAGAAATATTAAATATTAATGTGCGTATCATTACACCCCTACTGTACGCTAATCGATCTCAGCTGGTGCATTCACACCGCCGATAATAAAAAGACTTTAATGCTGCGTTCAGCTCACTGAGAGGCGATCCGGAGCTCGACCCCGGACTGCGGCTGCTTCCTGATAACGAGCGCTCCATATCTAACCGTGTAGGACTGGTATCCTGCGTCTGATTCGCTCGAAGCCGTCACGGTGGGCGCCGGTGCCCGGATGACACAGATAGCGTAGCTAGCTTCTCGTGTTCCTCCTCTTTGGTCCCGGACGGGAACGTGGAATTCGCCTGAGGGGGAGAAGCTCTCAGGTTAGGATGGTTTGAGCTCCACGCCAATTAGAGGAGCAGCGCCGAGACGCCGAGGACAATGTTCACATTCCTCCGGCTTAGTGGAGCGAGGACGCTAAATGCTCCGACTCACCCAGAAACCACAGAGAGGGAACGGAGGGACGGAAGGACACGTGAGGCCAGGTGAGAGAGGGAAACGACCAGAAGAGACATTTAGAGAGAGAGATTTAATTAAACTGAAGGGCCAGAAGTATAGGGACACTCCTTCTAATGGTTGATTTCAGGAGGAGGTTCACCTACATAGTGCTAATAAACGTCTAAAATAAATAATATTAAAGAAATAAATCAAGTTTAATGAGTTTGGGGCGAAGGAACTCAAGTGACGTGCACAGAGCCCCGACCTCAACCCCTTATTATTATTATTATTATTAATGTTATTAATGTTATTTTGATTTGTTAATATTATACATATTATTATTATGAATTTATTATTATTGTTTTATTTCTATTAATTTATTAATTGTATAACTATTTTTATTATTGTTAATAATATTTTGTTTTGTTAATATTATAAATATTAATATTATGAATATATTATTATTATTTTATTTCTATTCATTTAATAATTTTATTATTATTACTATTATTATTATAATTTTATTTTGTAAATATTATAACTTATTATTAATACGAATTTATTATTATTATTATTATTTTATTTTTATTAATTTATTATTATGATCATTTTTTTATTATTATTATTATTTTTTTTTTTTTATTATTATCATTATTATTATTTTATTATCATTATTATTATTATTTAATTTCTATTAATGTATTATTATTATTATTGTAATTATTATTATTGTAATTATTATTATTATTAATATTATAAAGCACCCTCTGCGTGCTTAGGGTGCTATCAGCCGGTCGAGCGTCTGCATGGACGTGATTGGATAATGTTTAAGGGTTGCAACAGGAACGCAGACTGGTATGCAGACCAGATCTGCCGTGGCGACACCCTAAAAATGGGAGCAACCAAAACCAGACTTCTGGGCATGGATGGCTGGGGCACCGAGGAAATGTCCTAGTCTGCTTAGACATAGCCAGTCATGTCTGTGTAGATGCCTGGCCGGCTGATAGCACAGCTGATATTTGAACTGCGTCTGTACAGTAAAGAGATTGAAAGTGTGGGGAGGAGTAAAGATGGAGGCGAGAGAGGGGCGAGGAGAGGAGGAGAGGAGGAGAGGAGGGAGGAGGAGGATAAAGGAGGGCAGAAGGTCAAACACTCCATCAGCACCTTTAAGCACATGTACTCCACAACACACCATCACACACACACACACACCAGCACACACACACACACACCAGCACTCACACCAGCACACATTCTTTATACGCCTGGTTTTACTTATTTCTGGGTCTCAGGAGTGACCGCTTGGCCGGGCGGCGATAGCTCGGCGGTTAGAGTACAGGACTGACGGCCGGAGTCGTTCTCCTCCCACGGTAACAAAAAGAAGACGTACATTGTGGTGTTATCATCGTACGCTGCATCATGAGGGAACTGGAACCGCTCTAGAGGCAGCGTCTGGGCCCGGGCTAGATGGATAGATACTTTATTTATACCGGGGGAAGTTTGGAATCCGGTAGTTTAAACAAAATGAGTAAATTAAACAAAGACTAATAAAAATAATGCATAGCAAATGTACAATGTGCATAAATACAATAAATATTACACATAATATAACAATATAAATATAAATATAGTTTAAGTACTGGGGTGGGTGATATAAGAATGTAAATAAATAAGATGTGCAGGGCAAATTGTGCAGCTCACAATAATAATAATAATAATAATAATAATTAAAAATTAAAATAATATTATTATTAATAATAATACGAATAATAATTAAAAATAAAGATAATAATAATAATTTTAAAAGTAATAATAATAATAATAAAAATAATTAAAAAAAAATAATAAAATAAAATAATAATAAAAAAATATATAATAATAATAATAATGTCAGTATATGTATGTATGAGTATGAACAGAAAATATCAAAGAAATATTGACATGATAAAACTGATGTAGATGTTAGAATAGGGCGCCTCGGTGGGTAGCCCTGTCGCCTCACAGCAAGAAGGTCCTGGGTTTGATTCCCAGCTTCCTGTGTGGAGTTTGCATATTCTCCCCGTGTCTGTGTGGGTTTCCTTCGGGAGCTCCGGTTTCCTCATACAGTCCAAAGACCTGCAGTCAGGATAACTGCATGGCTGCATGGCAGGGCTGGGATTCAAACTCTCAACCTTTCAGTTGATAGCCCAAAGCTCTATCCACTAGGCTACTACTAGTCCAGTAGCTAAACCTCTTAGCTACCACTGTAATGTTTATTATTATTATTATGTTATGTATATCTGTGCTTTTTTATCTTTTTCTTGCTTTTATTCTCCCTCTCTCACTTTATTTCTCTCTCTCACTCCTCAAGATGTTCAGGTGTCGCCTGAATACGCTTTTATTTTGTGTCTCTGCGCGTTTCCCTGCATTACGGACCTCAGTGCTAAGATCTCGAGCTCGTGAATTCGATTCTTAGGTTTATCGATTCTCCTACGTGTTGACATGATTGGATAACGTTTGGTGTCGAATGGATTTCTCATCACTGCTGCTGTAATTGCGGCCTCTGCTGGCTGGTCAGGGCATTGCACACAGTTCAGTGAGACGGGGAATAACGGAAAGCAGTGCGTGACTGATTATTACGGGTGAAAAAAAGCGGTCGGTACTGCACACGTGTGTGTTAGGTACGACCCTCCTCGGTCAGGGTGAGCTCTGCACCCGTAGAGGAAGATACAACCGGGTAATTAGATACGACTAGATCAGGAAGGAAAGAATGATGATAAAAAACAAGACCAGGGGATTGTTTCTTTGAGGCGCTTTTATATTCTTGGGATTGTGTTTGTTGTTGTTTGTTGTTGTTTCTCTGTGCTTGTGTTTACATCCACTCCTTACAGTTCTCTCACTTCTCTCTCAGAGAAATGTCAGCGTTTAATTAAAGCCGCTCGGTTCGAGAAGAGGCTGAGAAAGAGATTAAGGACATGAAAACACCCGCCTGATTATTCACACTGCTGTTTCTTTTTATTTTTTACCCCCAATAAAAAAAGGCGCATTTTGGGCGTGTGAGTTACGACCGCGTTTTATTACCGGAACAACGTTAATTATAAAGAATAATAAATAAACTAACGTATTTCTCATCCTGCGAGCAGCGTGGAGAGTAAAAGTCAGCCATGGAGATCAGCAGGGGGCGCGGCTACAGAATCATGCCCTCGTGCATTGCCGTTTATAGCCGTCAGTCGTTGGCAGAGCCACAGTGTTGTTCTACCTACTGTATGTGCAGGATGCTTCCCAGGAAGAAAACGAGCTGGCATCGGCGCTGGCAGGAAAACCAGGACCGGATCGAGCCTGGCATCGCGGTAACAAGAGAGAGCAGGTTGGCAACGGAGCAGAGAAACCGTGATGGATAGAAACACGTCCACCTGGAGCGCGTTAGCGTTCAGCATCAGGTGACTGTTGACAGGTGAAGAGGAACCGACACGTCAATCATGTGTGCCTCCGTGCCCCCTCTGCAGACCGTAAATGGCAAAGCAGAAGGGCAGGATTCTGTAATAGTGCCCCCTTATGTCAGTTTCCATGGTAGGTAAGTGTTTTACATTTAGGACGAATTGGAATGTTTATTACAGGATAAAAGTCAATCATGTGCGCCTCCATGCCCCCTCTGTAGACCATAAATGGCAAAGTAGGACGGCATGGTTCTGTAATAGTGCCTCCTTATGCCAGTTTCCATGGCAGGTAAGTGTTTTACATTTAGGATGAATTGGAATGTTTATTACTAGATAAAAAAGTCAATCATGTGCACCTCCGTGCCCCCTCTGCGGACCCTAAATGGCAAAGCAGAAGGACTCCATGCCAATCTCCGGGGCAGATAGGTCTTTTACCTTTAGAATTAAGTGGAATATCTGTAGACCATAAATGGCAAAGCAGAAGGGCAGGATTCTGTAATAATGCCACCTCGCGCCAATCTTCATAGCAGATTGGTCTTTTACCTTTAGGATGAATTGGAATGTTGATTGCAAAGCCAAAAATGCTTGACCAAAAAGGCACAAATTCCCACAGACATATACTATATAATCCTGTAGAAAGTCTAACCAGAAATAAGTGTGGGATTACGAGTGCCATTCCTAATGAAGCCAGAGGCGTCTGTGGCCAGGAGTCGTAGCGCTCACTTCCTCTGCTCTGCGAGCACACAGCATACATAATAAGGCTAGTGCCGCTGCCGCCGTCTGTAAAGCTAGCGCCCCATGCTAACGTTGGCAGCTCGGACTCAGACTGTAATCTGCAGTGATGTCACGCTCCTGAGGCCGAGCGGAGAGCGAGCGGAAGGCGGCTAATAACCACCGGCGGGTGTTTGAGAGTCAGTCAGGGGGTTCGGTGATGTCAGCGGCCGCGCACCCGCACACCCGCGCTCCAGACCGCGATAATCGAGTGTGATTCTGTTTTTTTCTGTTTTAGTTTCTGTCTTGCCTTCCTTACCTTCCTATTTTTTTATTATTATAATTTTCGTACTTCTCTTGGTATATTTATTTTATTTTATTTATTTTTCTTTTCTTTTCATTTTTCTAATTTTAGTTTCTGTGTTTCCTTTTTTTAAATCATAATAAATTTTTTTAAAGATTTACATAGGTTTAGGGCTCTTGATATTTATTTTATTTATTTTTATTTGTTTATTTTTTCTATTTTTTCATTATTATTTTTATAGGGCTCTTGGCATTTATTTTTTTCATTTATATTTTTTTTTATTGTTTTCCTTAATTTGTTTCCTATAAAGTTTCTGTTTTATCTTTCTTAAAACAATAATAAGATTTTATTTTAGATTTTTGTAGTTCTCTTGGTATTTTTTATTTATTCTTTTCTTTTTTTTTTTATTAAGTTTTTGACTTCCTTACTCCCTCAATTTTTGGGCTCTTGGTATTTATTTATTTATTTATTTTTTACTTTAAGTTTCTTACCTTCCTTAAAATAATAATATATTTTTTTATTATTTTCCTAGGGCTCTTGGTATTTATTTAATTTATTTAATTTATTTTTGTTAGATTAGATTTTTTCTCTTTTTTTCTTTTTTTTGTAATTTTTGTAAGGCTCTTGGTATTTATTTATTTTTTATTTTTTTATAATTTAGTTTCTGTCTTTCCTTTCTTAAAATAATAATAATAATTTTTTGATTTTTGTAGTTCTTTTGGTATTTATTTTATTTATTTATTATTATTTTTATTTAGTTTCTATTTGCCTTCCTTACCTTCCTAAATGTTAGGCTCTTGGTATTTATTTATTTTTTCTTTTCATTTTTCTATTTTTGTTTATGTCTTAGCTTCCTTAGATTGTCATAGGGCTCATGGTATTTTCTTATTTCTATTTTAGTTTCTGTCTTGCCTTTCTTACCTCCCTATTTTCTTTTATTTATTTATTTATTTTATAGGACTCTTGGTATTTATTTTATTTTTATTCTAATTTAGTTTCTGTCGTACCTTGCTTAAAATAATAATAATTAATTTTAGATTTATTTATTTTTTCTATTTTTTCCCTTTTTTTCTATTTTAGTTTCTGTCTTACCTTCTTTACTTCCTATAATGATAATAATAATAATGTTTAGATTTCCGTCGGGCTGTAGCAGAAGCTCGCAGGTTGATCTGCATGCACCGGCCCCGGCCTGGACGTGAATAGAGAACGCAGGCTAACACGCGCGCGGACGCCGAGCGTTCAGGTTCTTTGTGTTAGCGCGTGAGGAAATAAAAACGTTTCCAATCAGCTCAGAGTCTCAGAGTCGGAATCAAAACGGCGGTGATGATCGCCGCGCCCGTCAGCCGCCGCGTACCCAGTAAATATTATGTTGTGTAATTATGTTTCTGATTGTGTGTGTGTGTGTGTGTGTGTGTGTGAGCGCCTCACCGACACCCCCCCCCCCAACCCCCCATTTCATTTTCACCTCATTTCAAACTAAACGCCTCTAAATCAGGGAGGCATGTAACACGGTTTCATTTACACGCCGCTCTCACCCTCTCAAGGTTATTCGGCTGCTAGCCGCGTCCCCCTATAGTCAGCACATTAGCGCACCGGCTAACACACACACACTCACATGCACACACACATACACACTCACACACACACACAGGCATCCATTACCATAATAATGCCCAAATCTGTCTTGTGTGGCCAACACAAAGCACGTCTTCCGCCTTAACCGTGCCAGCCATTAATTACACCCGCTCTGAATGCCAAGCGGCCCCGCCCGCGCTTGAGATCGCCGCTAATAGCAAAATAACGGCTAATAAAGCGCCGCGTCAGTGTGTCAAGATTACATTATAGAACTTATATAAATGTACGTCACATGATCGTGACTCTACAGACTCAGCTATGGCTAACACACTAGCTTGAAGCTAACGGCAGCGATTTTCCTGTTTGATGCTAGCCTTACGCTAAAGTGAACGTAACGCTTGTCAAGTTAGCATTGTATTATGAACGCCGTTTCCCATAATCCAGTTCTTCTTGCCGCTCAGACACGTGCGCAGTCGGCTTAGAGAGACGGCAGAGGTTGCTGTCGCACCCCTGCCACCTCCCTCCCTCCCTCAGGCACAGCATGACCGGACACCCGGCCAGGTCGACAGCACAGTCTGAGCTAAAAGCATTCAGTTTGGAATTCTCAAACCTCAGTTTCAATCCTGCTTGTGGCCCTGAACCCACTGCGACCCTGACCAGGACAACAGTTGTGTTATCTTGTTGGTTCCATATACACCGATTAGGCATAACATTATGACCACCTTTTTGTTTCTACACTCACTGTCCATTTTATCAGCTCCACTTACCATATAGAAGCACTTTGTAGTTCTACAATTACTGACTGTAGTCCATCTGTTTCTCTACATGCTGTGTTACCCCCTTTCACCCTGTTCTTCAATGGTCAGGACCACCACAGAGCAGGTATTATTTAGGTGGTGGATGATTCTCAGCACTGCAGTGACACTGACATGGTGGTGGTGGTGTGTTAGTGTGTGTTGTGCTGGTATGGGTGGAGTTTTTAAACACCTCACTGTCACTGCTGGACTGAGAATAGTCCACCAACCAAAAACATCCAGCCAACAGCACCCCGTGAGCAGCGTCCTGTGACCACTGATGAAGGTCTAGAAGATGATCGACTCAAACAGCAGCAGTAGATGAGCGATCGTCTCTGACTTTACATCTACAAGGTGGACCGACTAGGTAGGAGTGTCTAATAGAGTGGACAGTGAGTGGACACAATATTTAAAAACTCCAGCAGCGCTGCTGTGTCTGATCCACTCATACCAGCACAACACACACTAACACACCACCACCATGTCAATGTCACTGCAGTGCTGAGAATCATCCACCACCTAAATAATACCTGCTCTGTGGTGGTCCTGTGGGGGTCCTGACCATTGAAGAACAGGGTGAAAGCAGGCTAACAAAGTATGTAGAGAAACAGATAGACTACAGTCAGTAATTGTAGAACTACAAAGTGCTTCTATATGGTAAGTGGAGCTGATAAAATGGACAGTGAGTGTAGAAACAAGGACGTGGTCATAATGTTATGGAATGGGGACGGGTGTTTGTGGGTGTTTGAGACACAGAAGACAGTGTTGCATTTTTGAGAGAGGTATTTTTGGGGGTGTTTGAGAGAGAGAAGAGAATGTTGCATTTTCATGATGCTGACAGCAGCAAGAGCACCAAATCCAAATAATTCTCCGGCACAAACCGGCGTGATGGGACCGGCGGGAGCGCGGCGTGACGGGTTGACGAATGCTTGCGAGAGGAGGACGGGAGGAGGGAGGTTCTGAGAGAAAAGAGGGAGCGTCTGTCTCTCCTATAGCGGCGGCGTCTGATGTTCGGCGGATCCCCTATAGAGGCCGACTCGGCGCGTCCCGACTCTTTTCATCGCCGCCGATGAAACGTTTTGGACTCGAAGCTCGACTGCTGAAAACGTGTTTGTGAGAGACGAGAGCGCTGAGAGTCGGGCCGCGACGCTCCGGCTCGACGTACGATGACAGACGGCGGTGGGAAAAGAAAAACTCCCGAAAAAGAGACCGAAATGAGGCGGAGGCGACCCGGGGGGAGAGACAGACAGGTACCGGAACGAGGCGGAGGCGACCGGGAGGGAGAGACAGACCGAAAATAAAAAGATGGAACTGAGAGAGGAGGCAAATTACAGGATTGGGTTTTTAATCCCACAATTAGTGTAACGGATCTCAGAACCGTCCTGTCAGGAACTCGTACAAAGGCCCACAGTTCAGTCGATACAAAGTTCATCCTGATCAGGTTCCTGGTGGGTCCTGTACCACCCGGAAACACTGGGCACGAGTGTGAGGGCACCAACTCTTGCATGTCATCACATCATCATTCAGTGGGACGGTGGTAGCCGAGTGGGGAGAGTTGTGGGCTGTCGGTCCAACCACTGTTGGGCCCCTGAGCAAGGCCCTTAACCCTCTGACCCCAGCTGACGAACAAAGGCGCTTTATTCTATTCTGTTCAATTCGATTCTATTCAATACTGTTCTACACTATATTCTATTCTATTCTTTTCAATTTGATTCTATTTGATACTGTTCTATTCCATTCGATTCAATTCGATTTTATTCAATTCAATACTATTCTATTTGATTCAATTCTATTTTATACTATTCTATTCTACTCTATTCTGTACTATTCTATTCAATACTATTCAATTCTGTTCTATTTTATTTGATACTATTCTATTCTTTTCTATTCAATTCAATACTATTTTATTCAATATTATTCTATTTAATGCTGTTCTATTCTATTTGATACTTTTTTATTCTGTTCTATTTTATATATTCTATTCTATTCGATACTAGTCTATTCTATTCCATTCTATTTGATTCTATTCTAATCTATACTGTTCTCTTCAATACTATTCTATTATATTCTATTCTATTCTATTCTAACTATTCTATTCTATTAGACACTATTTTATTCAATACTATTCTATTCAATTCGATACTATTTAATTCTATTCTATTCTGTTCTATTTTATCTATTCTATTTTATTCGATACTATTCTGTTCGCTACTAGTCTATTCTATTCAATTCTATTTGATTCTTTTCTAATCTATACTATTCTATTCTATACTATTTATTCACTGTCTCGCCCATATCTAGAAGCAAATTCAAACGACCAATCCATCCTCCGCATGTCCTCGAAAGGTCAGAGGGAACCCAAGTACCCAAACCAAACTCATTTCATGTGGACAGTGACTAATGGTGAGATTTGAACCCACATCCACCGGACCGTGGTGCTTTGCGAGGTCGACGCCCTCTCTCAGAAGAATAGAGATTTAATAGGGAGCGCTTTAGCTTTCCGGATGTTTTTTTTTTTGTGTACGTGTGTGTGTGTGTGATGAAGGTCCAAAAAATGTTTGTGTGTGTGTGAGATTGTCGTTGGCGTCGCAGATGTGCTTCCGTGCCAGCGCCGTTTCTGTCCGATCGAGGCGTGATAATAAAGGGGCGTGGCTCGTTCGGCATCCTGCTGTCCTACAAAACCGTGTGAGCTACAAAAAAAAAAACAGGTCCAGCTCGAACGCTCGTCGCTCGGCCCGGCCTCCAGCCTTCACCCTCACCCTCACCTCCTCCGTGGTCCGGAGATGGCGTTTTCAGGGTTCAGAGTGGGAGCGTTTGATTGGCGGGATGTAACCGCGGGGGGTCCGTCCTCCCCTCTCGTCTCGGGCCGCTGGCACTCGAACATGCTTTCAAGCTCTTAACCTCCGGTGTTGTGAGAGAGCGTAAACATTTCTGCATCAGAGCCAGAGTAGCAAACACACTTCTGATAAAGCTCTTCTACACACTTCTGCGCAGAGTGTGTGTGTGTGTGTGTGTGTGGTGGGGGTGCATGTGGAGAGATTCGGCCTCGTGGACCACCGGTGGTGGCGTTAATTAGAGTCTGTTTACGTTCGCTAACAGCTGGGTCAGAGCGGCAGATACGAAGTGGCCTTTTAATCAAAACTCAAAGTTTGGAGAGGAAACAACACTGCTGCATTAAAGAGGAGAGTGTGTGTGTGTGTGTGTTACAGAGAGTGTGTGTGTTTGTGTGTGTGTGTGTGTGTGTGAGAGAGAGAGAGAGAGAGACTCTCTCTTACGAGGAGAAGCTGCTGTATAATCTTGATGAACATCGGCACTGTACCTGTTAATATACACCCATCAGCCATAACATTAAAACCACCTCCCTGTTTCTACACTCACTGTCCATTTTATCAGCTCCACTTACCATATAGAAGCACTTTGTAGTTCTACAATTACTGACTGTAGTCCATCTGTTTCTCTGCATGCTTTGTTACCCCCTTTCACCCTGTTCTTCAATGGTCAGGACCCCCACAGGACCACCACAGAGCAGGTATTATTTAGGTGGTGGATGATTCTCAGCACTGCAGTGACACTGACATGGTGGTGGTGTGTTAGTGTGTGTTGTGCTGGTATGAGTTTTTAAATACCGTGTCCACTCACTGTCCACTCTATTAGACACTCCTACCTAGTCGGTCCACCTTGTAGATGTAAAGTCAGAGACGATCGCTCATCTATTGCTGCTGTTTGAGTCGGTCATCTTCTAGACCTCCATCAGTGGTCACAGGACGCTGCCCACGGGGCGCTGTTGGCTGGATGATTTTGGTTGGTGGACTATTCTCAGTCCAGCAGTGACAGTGAGGTGTTTAAAAACTCCAGCAGCGCTGCTGTGTCTGATCCACTCATACCAGTACAACACACACTAACACACCACCACCATGTCAGTGTCACTGCAGTGCTGAGAATGATCCACCACCTAAATAATACCTGCTCTGTGGTGGTCCTGTGGGGGTCCTGACCATTGAAGAACAGGGTGAAAGGGGGGTAACAAAGCAAGCAGAGAAACAGATGGACTACAGTCAGTAATTGTAGAACTACAAAGTGCTTCTATATGGTAAGTGGAGCTGATAAAATGGACAGTGAGTGTAGAAACAAGGAGGTGGTTTTAATGTTATGATGATGTTAGTGGTTTTAGTAATGATGATACTGGGAGTTTTGCTGTTGTAGTTTATTTTGTTATGGTTGTTTTGACCATAATTAGTGGTGGTAGTAGTGTTAGTGTTGTTGTTTTTATTTTAGTTTTGTTTACCATGTTAATTTTTTCTCAGAGCTTTGGCAGCGCAAGTGTAAATATTAGTCATGCCAATACAGCAGCAGTGAAATGAGAGAGTGTGTGAATGCGAGAGTGTACTTATCTCTCTATTAAAATGCAAATGCATTTAAATGACACGCCTTTAGAAACGTCGCTGGTTTTTATTTGTGGTTTTTCTCTTTAATCCTGCACTTCAGAAATCACGAGGAATATGTGAGGATGATAAACATCACAAACATCACACATTCACGTCCCTGCCGCCGCCGTCGCAGCTGCTTTACACCGTATTAATCCTGCTAATGACACCATGATGGGGTGTTTCTAACATTCACCTAATAAATCAGACCCACTGTGACCCTGACCAGGATAAAACAGTGACTGAATGATTGAATGAAGGAAAGAAGGAATAAATTAATTAATAATTGAATGAATTATCAAATTAATCAATGGAATTATTGAATGAATGAATTAATAAATTAATGATTTAATAAATACATGATTGAATTAGTAAATGTATAAATGAATGAATTAATTAATGATTTAGGGATTGATTGATAGAATAATTGACAGAATGAATTATTGACTGAATAAATGAATGAATTAATAATGTAATGAATACATGATTGATTTGGTGAATAAATGACTAAATGATGAAATGAAAGAATAATTAAATGAATTAATGGTTGAATGTCTTAGTGAATGAATAAATGATTGAGAGAATAAATAAATGAATGATGGAATGATTAAATTGAATGAAGGAATAAATGATTGAATTAATGAATGGATGGTTGAATGAATGAATGGCTAAATGAATGATTGTTTTAAAGAGTGAATTAATAGTTGAATGAATGAATGGTTGAGTGACTGGGTGATTAAATAAATGATTGAATAAATGAATGAATGAATGAATGATTGAATTAATTATTTATTGAATGAATAAATGAAAATGAATGTTTGAATGAATACATGATTCAATGAATGGTTGAATAAATAGATGAAAAAAGGATTGCTTGATAGAATGAATGAATAAATGAATGATTAAATGAATGAACAAAAAATGAATGAATGAAAGAATAAATGAAAAAAAAATGATTGATAGAATGAACGATTGAATGAATGATAAAATAAATGAATTAATTAATGAATGAATGATTAAATGAGTGAACAAACAAGTAAATGAATAAATGATTGAATTAGTGAATGAATGAATGAAGGATTTCAGGATTGAGTGTTAGATTGAACGAATGAATAATTGAATGAATGATTGAATGAGTGAATAATTGAATGAATGAATGAAGGATTTCAGGATTGACTGTTAGAATGAATGAATGAATGAAGCTCTTGCTGTATTTGCTGTATTATTGTTATCAGTTGAATTATAAAAAGTCACTCTTGCTGATCTCAGAACAGCCGTGTCGGCGGCGGCGACGGCGTCTCTCCCGGGACGGGCGGCAGTTTTTATGCTAGCCGTTACTGAAGCTAATCTTGCCGTCTCTCGCGCGCTGGTTTTTATTGGTCGGACAGGAAGTGCCAGCGTTGGCGTTTTAGCGGTGACCTAATTAGACGGCGGTAATAAAACGAGCTTTAAAAGCCTGGAGCGTCGCCCCGAGACGACACGCCGATACAGAAGCATCTGTGTGTGCTGGTGAATTAAACGCCGCCGCGCCGCTAAACGGCCCCGCCATCAGTGCCAAACGCATTCTGGGGGTATTACATCCCTCCAGGAGGAACGCCGGACGCTACAGTACGGCTAATGTTAGCATTAAAGCAATAAGAAGCCCCAGAGAGGGTCGAACAATCTGCACGTGTGTGCTGTGAGGCGAGTGCACCGTGTGATCAAAAGTATGTGGACGCACAGCGTGAGAGAATGCATGAGCTTCATTATTCCACTGCCTCAGGGTCCAACCCTGGTGTGCTTTCTACCAGTCTAACAGAAACATTGCACATTTACATACAGTGTGTGTGTGTGTGTGTGTGTGTGTGTGTGTGTGTGTGTGTGTGTGTGTGTGAACAATATGCACAGTGAGCAGCCGGTAGGGAGAGTGAACTTTTAAATCCTTTGTATTTCTGGCCTGTCGAAGCTCCGGTTATCCAGCTAATGCCAAACCCTGCAGCTTAGCCAGGGGCTTACAACACACACACACACACACACACACACACACTGAAGTGTGTTGTTTTTTAAGGTGTGTGTGTGTGTGTGTTGGCGTTTTGCTATCTGTCAAAATCACCATATGTTTTTAGACGTGTGGAAACACCAAACATCAAGATAATTGTGTGTGTGTTTGTGCAGTAGAACAGACTGGCAGTGCAGCTGATCGTGGACCATCAATATTAATAATAATTATGTGATCGTGAGGATGGATGGATATGAATGGATAAATGAGTCTAAATAGATGAATAGGATGGATGAGGAGGAAGGATGGATGGGTGAGTGAGTGAATGAATGGATGGTTGGATGATGGATGGATGGATGGATGGATGGATGATGGATGGTTGGATGATGGATGGATGAATGGATGGATGATGGATGCATGGATGGATGAATGGATGGATGATTGATGGATGAATGAATGGATGGTTGGATGATGGATGGATGAATGGAAGGATGGTTGGAGGATGGATGGATGATGAATGGAAGGATGGATGGTTAGATGATGGATGGATGGATGGATGGATGGTTGGATGATGGATAGATGGATGGATAGTTTGATGATGGATGGATGGATGGATGATGGATGGATGAATGAATGGATGGATGATGAATGGATGGATGGTTGGATGATAGATGGATGGATGGATGATGGATGGAAGGATGGATGGTTAGATGATGGATGGTTGGATGATGGATAGATGGATGGATAGTTTGATGATGGATGGATGATGGATGGATGAATGGACGGATGATGAATGGATGGATGGATGATGGATGGATGAATGGATGGATGGTTGGATGATGAATGGATGGATGGATAGATGGATGGATGGAAGAGTGAATCGATGGATGAATGAATAAATAAATGAATAAATGAATGAACAGATGAATGAGTTGATGGATGGATGGATGGATGAATGAATAAATGAATGAATGCATGGATGGGTGGATGGATGGATGAATGAATAAATGAATGAATGGATGAATGAACAGCTGAATGAATGAGTTGATGGATGGATGAATGAATGAATGAGGTGGAGGTTATAACTGGTTGATCTTGTTTGTTCTTGTCGGTTCATCTCTCTGGTTCAGAGTTTTTGTATTGAGCTCTTCCTCCCTCATCAGAAGCTCTTATCACATCACACACACTGATTTCCATTCAGTCACACACACACACACACACACACACACACACACACACTCACACACACGCACACACTCGCACACACACACTCACACACACGCACACACACACACACACTCACGCACACACACTCACACACACGCACACACACACTCACACACACCAGTGCTGCATTCTCAGCTGGTTTTACAGTGAGGGTGTGTGTGTGTGTGTGTGTGTGTGTGTGTGTGTGTGTGTGTGTAGCTGGATTGGTGTGGTTGTGAGGCCGGGTTCTGATTTAGTAAAGCGACTCACTGTAGCTTCCAGCATCAAAACAGCTGAAGCTGAGAAAACAGAGACTGGTTCATTTTAAACACGGGAGGATATTACAGAAATATTACTGAAATATTATAGAAATATTATACTTTTTTTTTTTAATGTAACAGAAATATTACAGAAATATTGCAGGACTATTACAGAAATGTTACAAACATATTATAGAAACATTACATAATTATTACATAAATATTATAGAAATATAAAAGAACTATCAGAAATTTTACATACATAATTTTGAAATATTACAGAAATATTATAGAAATATTTCAGAAATATAGAAATGTTACAGAAATATTACAAAAGTATTATAGATATTTTACAGAAATATTACAGAAATATTATAAAAAAAGTATAATGGAAATGATACACATCTATTACAGAAATATTATAGAAATATTATTAAAAATATTATAGAAATGATACACATCTATTACAGAAATATTATAAAAATATTATAGAAATGATACACATCTATTACAGAAATATTATTAAAAATATTATAGAAATGATACACATCTATTACAGAAATATTATAGAAATATTATAAAAATATTATAGAAATATTACAGAATTATTACATAAATATTATAGAAATATAAATGAAATGTCATAGAAATTGTACAGAAATAATTTTGTAATATTATATAAATATAACGGGATTATTACATAAATATTTGAGAAATATAAAGAAACTATCATAGAAACTTTACAGAAATATTTTTGAAATATTACAGAAATAGTATGGAAATAAAACAAAAATATTATGTGGATGGATGGATGAACAAAGGATGATGGTGGATGATGTAGTACAGTTGAAGTGGATCATGTAGTTGACCATTTAAATGAATTTACACGCTGGGTCTGCAGGCCAGCAACATGTGTAGAGCTGCTGGACAAAGGCTGGACGTTCTTCACCACCATTGACACCTTGACCAGACAGCAAATGTCAACATTAGCAGCACCAATGATAAATAAATACAATATTTTTTTACATTAGAGGAAGCCGTGTACAGTAGTGTAGCTCTTAATTCCTTCACGCTGGTATAAAACTGTACTGGAAATCCATCTGTTACCCAGCAGCCCCTAAACCGGAGGATTTCGGCTCCGTCTGCACCTGATACACGTCCGGGAACAAAAGACGACTTGTAGAACATGGTGTGTTTTCTTCTCCTCTCTCTGAGAGCTTGTAGCGCACTCGCGTAAACGTCGCCCCCTCTGTCCCGCTCGATATTCACACGGGACCGTTTTTTATTTCCTACTGGTGTTTGAAATGTCGGACCACCCATTCACCCGGGCGAGCCGATACAAATCAGCACCTAATGACATTCAGACACACACACACACACACACACACGGGGGAGGAAGTTGGGAAAAATGGGCTGCCGAGACACACATGTCTATACACTCCATGTCCTCAGACACACAGAGGGGTTGTTGTATGTGTCCCCCCCCTTCCCTCCCTCATCTGCCCCCCACCAACCCTTTCCTGCTGTCTCTTTTCTCTACCCTGCAGGTACCGGGGGCTATTTAATGCCCCGACTGCCCCCTACCAGCAAGCTTACAAAAACATTCCACAGTCCACAGAGATGTGAGCGCCTTCCACGATGTGAGCCAATCAGGATTTAAAGAGTGTTTTTTTTCTTTTTGGAAGGGGGGGGGGGGGTGAACAATCCCCAATTAAATTTAGGCCCGGTTTAAAGCCGACCCCCCCGGCCGGCACGTCAGGTTGGATGGACCCCGCCGACCCGGCCCGAATCCCCACAGTCAGTAGAATTTATTTTTCTATTTAGGGATGTAACAATGGTGCCACTCTATCTGAGTCATGTAGAAATCCTAATGCGCCGGTGCCCCCAGGGTTCTCCGCTTCAGCCTCTGTAGCAGTGAGGTGGGATTGATGGTAAATGAAAGAACAGAAGCGGGAGAGAGAAAGAGGAACGAGAAGGTGTGAACATTTTCTACACGGGTGAAGTGAGAGGGCCTCGTTCAGGGAATCTGTGTTCGGGAAACCGGGGGGGAAAGAAAATGCCTCTTTTTAGTGGTTGTAACAGGACCTGGGGTTTCAGTGTGTGTGTGTGCGTGAGAGAGAGAGAGAGAGTGAGTGAGAGAGAGATGAACGATAGCGAGAGGTGAAGAGAAAGGTGATCCTATTGAGAACAGATTTGGAAGTGTGTGTGTGTGTGTGTGTTAGTAGTTGTGTGCCTATTGGTATTTTTCTGTATTTGTAGGGGTGTGTGTGTGTGTCTGTTAGTGTGTATTTGTAGATATATGTGTGTATTAATAGTTTTGTGTGTACTGGTATTTGAGTATTTGTACGTGTGTGTGTGTGTGTGTGTGTATTAGTAGGTGTGTGTGTATTAGCAGTTGTGTGTATTAATAGCTGTGTGTAATGGTATTTGTGTGTGTGTAGGTGTGTGTGTAATAATAGTTGTGTGTGTATATTGGTATTTGTGTATTTGTACGTGTGTGTGTGTGTATTAGTAGGTGTATTTGTAGGTGTGTTTAAATGTATGTGTAGATGTTTAGGTGTGTGTGTGTATGTATTAGTGGGTGTGTATGAGTGATGAGTCTGTATTTGTACGTGTGTGTGTGTGTGTGTATTAATAGTTGTGTGTAATGGTATTTGTGTGTGTGTAGGTGTGTGTGTAATAATAGTTGTGTGTGTATATTGGTATTTGTGTATTTGTACGTGTGTGTGTGTGTGTGTGTCTTAGTAGGTGTATTTGTAGGTGTGTTTAAATGTATGTGTAGATGTTTAGGTGTGTGTGTGTATGTATTAGTGGGTGTGTATGAGTGATGAGTCTGTATTTGTACGTGTGTGTGAGTGTGTATTAGTAGTTGTGTGTGTATTGGTTTTTGTGTATTTGTAGGTGTGTGTGTGTATAGATTTGTAGATGTTTAGGTGTGTGTGTGTATTGTACGTGTGTGAGAGTGTGTTAATAATTGTGTGTTGGTATTTGTGCATTTGTACATGTGTGTATTAGTAGTTGTGTGTGTATTGGTATCTGTGTATTTGTAGAGGTGTGTGTGTATTGGTATCTGTGTATTTGTAGAGGTGTGTGTGTATTTGCAGGTGGGTGTGTGTGTATTAGTAGTTGTGTGTGTATTGGTATCTGTGTATTTGTAGAGGTGTGTGTGTATTTGCAGGTGTGTGTGTGTGTGTGTGTATTAGTAGTTGTGTGTGTATTGGTATCTGTGTATTTGTAGAGGTGTGTGTGTATTGGTATCTGTGTATTTGTAGAGGTGTGTGTGTATTTGCAGGTGGGTGTGTGTGTATTAGTAGTTGTGTGTGTATTGGTATCTGTGTATTTGTAGAGGTGTGTGTGTATTTGCAGGTGTGTGTGTGTGTGTGTGTATTAGTAGTTGTGTGTGTATTGGTATCTGTGTATTTGTAGAGGTGTGTGTGTATTGGTATCTGTGTATTTGTAGAGGTGTGTGTGTATTTGCAGGTGTGTGTGTGTGTGTTAGTAGTTGTGTGTGTATTGGTATCTGTGTATTTGTAGAGGTGTGTGTGTATTTGCAGGTGTGTGTGTGTGTATTAGTAGTTGTGTGTGTATTGGTATCTGTGTATTTGTAGAGGTGTGTGTGTATTTGCAGGTGTGTGTGTGTGTATTAGTAGTTGTGTGTCTGTTGGTATTTCTGTATTTGTAGGAGTGTGTGTCTATTAGTGTGTATTTGTAGGTGTATATGTGTAAATATATGTGTATGTGTATATTAACAGTTGTGTGTGTATTAGTAGTTGTGTGTGTATTGGTATTTGTAGGCGTGTGAGTGTGTGTTTGTAGATGTTTAGGTGTGTGTGTGTGTGTGTGTGTGAGTGTGTGTGAGTGTGTGTTTGTAGATGTTTAGGTGTGTGTGTGTGTTTGTAGATGTTTAGGTGTGTGTGTAAGGGGGATTGGAGTCCCTTATCAGATGAGAGGCGGGTATAATAAATATGCCTTACAGGAAACACACACACACACACACACACACACACACTGCAGTGCTGACCAGTGTGGATCAGAAGGTGCAGCTGAGCGGATCCGTTTACGACGGTCCGACACAACGACCGACAACAGTCGTTATCATCACATTTGTATAACATACAATAATAGTAAAACACTTTCTCTACATGTTCTACCACCTTCATCCTGGTCAGGGTCACAGCGGGTCCAGATCCCCAGAATCACTGGGCACAAATGCAGTAGCACGTCCAGAATAGTATGCCAGTCCATCGCAGGGTCTCGGCCACCCTCCTTCCCCCCTCAGACGGAGCCAATCACGTCTGTATGTAGACGCCCGACCAGCTAATTGATACTGCCAGGTTGCCACAGTTGGGCCCCTGAGCGAGGCCCTCAACGCCTTTATGTCTAGCATTGTATTCGGTCCTGGTTGTAAGTTTAATAACTTATAACTTATGTGGTGGTGGTGACGTGCGGGTATAAACTGGAATACATGTATAGTGCTGATGTGTGTGTGTGTGTGTGTGTGTGCTGGCAGTAAAGGAAAAAGTTCTGCTCAGAGTCCATCTCACCTGTCACACACACACACACACACACACTCACACAGACGTGGTGACTGACAGAACAGTGTGTGTGTGACAGCTTTATTTCAGATCAGATGGTTTCTCGGCAAGTTTGTCTGACAGCAGCTCACTAAGCCTCTCTCAGAGCGAGTGTGTGTGTGTGTGTGTGCGTGTGTGTGTGTGTGTGTGTGTGTGCGCACGTTGGAATGACCGTACCAGGCATTAAGCCTCCCGCGCTGCACCTGAGTCCTGCACTCGTTGCCTGATCACGTCGTGTCATGTTCACAGATTTCCCAGCATGCCTCTGGCGTGGTGCGCGGGACAAATGGCTGGAGAGGCGCGGGCGCTCCGCGCTGGCACCCCTCGTCGTTTTGGGATCGGGTTTTGTTCGTCTCGGTGTGGCCGGTCGCTCCGTCAGCGCCGCTTTGTCTTCATCTGCTGCTCGTCCGGTTTCGTCCAGCGGCTACGCGTCCAAATCAGCCGCCGTGGTGTCCAGTTTATTTTGCTGCACCATATTTCCAAAAGTATGTGGACGCTTGACGTGGACGTTTCTCCTGCTGTTTGAGTTCGAGCGTCTCATCGCACTCGCATCCAGTGCAAAGAGGTTTATGAAACCAGCCGTACAAATACGCTGATGCTTCCGAGTTTGTCCCAACACTTAAGGGAAGGACCTCGTACGTATAGCAGTCTGAAGGAAGTCCAGTGTCCTGCACAGAGCCCTGACCGCTCGTCCAGCTTCAGCCCCTAATGAGGGTAAATTCCCACAGTCAGGTGTGTGTGTGTGTGTGTGTATAAGGGGGATTGGAGTCGCTTATCAGATGAGAGGCGGGTATCAAAAATATGCCTTACAGGAAACACACACACACACACACACACACACACTGCAGTGCTGACCAGTGTGGATCAGAAGGTTGACTATTTTGTTTGTTTATTAGGATTTTAACGTCATGTTTTACACTTTTGGTTACATTCATGACAGGAACGGTAGTCATTCATTACACAAGTTTATCAGTTCACAAGTTTATATCAAGCACAGTCTTGGACAATTTAGTATCTTCAATTTACCTCACTTGCATGTCTTTGGACTGGGGGAGGAAACCGGAGCACCCGGAGTAAACCCACGCAGACACGGGGAGAACATGCAAACTCCACACAGAAAGGACCCGGACCGCCCCACCTGGGGTTTGAACCCAGGACCTTCTTGCTGTGAGGCGACAGCGCTACCCACTAAGCCACCGTGCCGCCCAGAAGGTTGACTAAATTCCCGAGGGTAAATTCCCACAGTCACACTCCTTCTTTGAGATGTGGAGGTTTGTTATTGCTGCATGGTCAGGTCTTTATGGACAGAAGTATTGGGACTAGGGATGCATCGATACCATTTTTTCCCAACCGAGTACGAGTACATGTATTTTTGTACTTGCCGATACCGATACCGATACCTATTTAGAATACTGTTTTTTTTTTTAAACAAAAACACACGTGAGAAGTGACGAGGGGTTTAATGATACCACGTCCAAAAATGCACGTCAACAAGTAGCGAGTGATCAAAGTGTTTGTGCGCTGATGTGATGAAATCAAGGAGGAAAAATAAATGAATCTGAGTGGATTTGGCAACACGAACAGCAGGGATTGTTCTGTAGTGAGTTGGAGAGTTGGAGTGTGTGTGCTGATGTATTCTGATATAAACTATATTATCCCCCCGTCCCACCTGTTTACACTCCTCTCCTGCATTTCCCCTCGCACCGTATCCTGCGTTCTCATTGGCTGTTCGACATGTCACTCATTCCCAGTCGCACATCTCAGATCAGATATCTGACGTGCTAGAAAACTGGAGCGCTCGGTGAGCCGGTCGGATCGAGTTGTTGGATAGTTCACACTTAGCGATCGAGAGCCGAGTTTTGATCGCCGAGCGAACGCCGACTCGCTCCTGAGCCGGCAAATCTAGCGCCGACCAGCCGCCGAGCGAAAATCAGGGCAAGAATCGTGTAGTGTGAACCGGGCGTAACGCAGCAACGTGCACTAGGTACACGGTATCGGATGTTTAGTATCGGAGCCTCGTTTGCGAGTACGAGTACGAGTTAATAAGCGCGGTATCAAGCAAATACCCGACACCAGTATCGGTACTCATGCATCTCTAATTGGGACACCCCTTCTAATGTTTGAATCTGTGTGTTTTAGCCACAGCAGTAGTAATCAATCAATTATACAAAGGAAACAGTTTAGGGAAGGCCCTTCCCTCTGTGCTCAAAGCAAGCTCTATAAAGACGTAAAGAAAAGCTCCAGTGTTCTGCACAGAGCTCGACCTCAGCGCCACCCAACAGCTCTGGGATGAACCGGAACCCCAACATACAAAAGCTGTCATCTTTTAACTAAACGGGCACAAATTCCCACACACAGACACACTACACAAGTCTTGAAGTCTTGTGAGAAGCTTCTACCTGATAAGAGCACACCGATGTCGCTCTGCTCTATTTTAATACGTTTATTTTTCAAACGGGACGTCCGACAAGCCCCTGCTCAGGTGTCCACATACTTTTGACACGTGTAAACGTTGATACGGACGGTACACACATGCTAGGTTTTCTAATAATGAATAGAAACAGACAGACAGACAGAGAGGGGATGATGGGACGGAGCCTTGTTGAGCAGCGAACGCTCGATGTTTAATGGTGTGATAGCGACAAACACACACACACACACACACACGTACACACACACACACACATGTACACACACACTTTCTCACATTCTCAAATAGAAGTGAGAGAAATCAGCTCGTCCACACTCACAACCGAAAAGCCTGTGTTTACTGAGGCCAATTAAAGGTGTGAAATGTGAGTGTGCTTGGCAGGTGAAGAGAGGTTATATTTATATATTTATATATTTATATACACTAATCAGCCATAACATTAAACCACCTCCTTGTTTCTACACTCACTGTCCATGTTATCAGCTCCACTTACCATATAGAAGCACTTTGTAGCTCTACAATTACTGACTGTAGTCCATCTGTTTCTCTGCATGCTTTGTTAGCCCCCTTTCACCCTGTTCTTCAATGGTCAGGACCCCCACAGGACCACCACAGAGCAGGTATTATTTAGGTGGTGGATCATTCTCAGCACTGCAGTGACACTGACATGGTGGTGGTGTGTTAGTGTGTGTTGTGCTGGTATGAGTGGATCAGACACAGCAGCGCTGCTGGAGTTTTTAAATACTGTGTCCACTCACTGTCCACTCTATTATACACTCCTACCTAGTTGGTCCACCTTGTAGATGTAAAGTCAGAGACGATCGCTCATCTATTGCTGCTGTTTGAGTCGGTCATCTTCTAGACCTTCATCAGTGGTCACAGGACGCTGCCCACGGGGCGCTGTTGGCTGGATATTTTTTGGTTGGTGGACTATTCTCAGTCCAGCAGTGACAGTGAGGTGTTTAAAAACTCCAGCAGCGCTTCTGTGTCTGATCCACTCATACCAGCACAACACACACTAACACACCAGCACCATGTCAGTGTCACTGCAGTGCTGAGAATCATCCACCACCTAAATAATACCTGCTCTGTGGGGGTCCTATGGGGGTCCTGACCATTGAAAAACAGCATGAGAGGGGGCTACAGTCAGTAATTGTAGAACTACAAAGTGCTTCTATATGGTAAGTGGAGCTGATAAAATGGACAGTGAGTGTAGAAACAAGGAGGTGGTTTTAATGTTATGGCTGATCGATGTATTTGCGGCTGAGTTTGTGGCTGCATAGCAGAGCTGGGATTCGAACCGACAATCTTCCGATTGATAGCTCAAAGCTCTACCCACTAGGCTACCGTTGTTCGAAAGCTGACAGACAGATTCCTTACAGAGGGTCACACTATGCTCTAAGTGTTCCTCGACCGGACAGCAGAGGTCACTATTTCAGCAGCAGTGATATGAAACCCAGTTTCATGTTTGTTGAGCGGTGGGTCAAAGCCGGGCGTCTAAACAAACTTGATTAACTTGAGAGTCCCTTTGTTTTCAGACAGACCCATAAACTGTGGTCATTTTCTTCATGTCCACTTTCCTGGCGGTGTTCTTTGTCCTCCGGTACCGGACCGCCTGCGCTTGTGCCCGGTACCTGGCCGTGGTCCCCGGTGGCGGTTGGTAAAAGCCTGAGGCCGCTGGAACCTGTGTGTGTGTGTGTGTCCAGTCCTAAATCCCTGTCTGATCCAGGCTCCGCTGGGGAGGATAATGAAAACGCTTTAGGGGAGTAACGGCCCAAAACGCTCACCGCCAACACTGCTAGGATTAATACGGAGGGATTAGCGCTCTCGGCGGTACCTTCACCCGGCGCTAGCAGAAAAATGAGAGGTGACTCATTGGTGGCGGGTCATTTTACACCGGGCGGCTACGACATAGCCAACACACGCCGACGTAGTCAAGGTCAGCCCGCTCAAAAAGGATGATTCAACATTAAACACCAACATTACCCAATGAAATGTGAGCATTCACCATCAAATACCAACATTCACTAATTAAATGTGATTATTCAACATTAAACACCAACATTACCCAATGAAATGTGAGCATTCAACATTAAACACCAACATTACCCAATGAAATGTGAGCATTCAACATTAAACACCAACATTACCCAATGAAATGTGAGCATTCAACATTAAACACCAACATTAACCAATGAAACGTGAGCATTCATCATCAAACACCAACATTTACCATCAAACACCAACGTTAACCAATGAAATGTGAGCATTCAAAATTAAACACCAACGTTAACCAATGAAATGTCAGAATTCACCATCAAACACCAACATTCACCATCAAACACCAACGTTCACCATCAAACACCAACATTCACCATCAAACACCAACGTTCACCATCAAACACCAACATTCACCATCAAACACCAACGTTAACCAATGAAATGTGATTATTAAACACCAACGTTAACCAATGAAATGTGATTATTCAACATTAAACACCAACGTTAACCAATTAAATGTGAGCATTCATTATCAAACACCAACATTCACCATCAAACACCAACATTTACCATCAAACACCAACATTTACCATCAAACACCAATGTTAACCAATGAAATGTCAAAATTCACCATCAAACACCAGAAGGGTAATCGGAAGGTTCTTGGTTCAAGCTCCACATCGGTCAGGTTAGCACTGTAAGGCTCGTCATCATGGCCCTTAACCCTTAATTGCTTTTCGGGCCATCATGTGCTTAATACATGTGCTTCGTGTGTGGTTTGTTATTTTCCACCCTTTTTATTTATTTATTTATTTATTTATTTAGTTATTTAGTTAGTTATTTAGTTAGTTAAATAGTTATTTAGTTAGTTAATTACAGGTTAAATAAAATTGAATGGAATCTGAGTAAAGCCGTGCAGAACAGCAGCACCAGTTTGTTTATGTTGGTTGGAGTATTTGGGGTTTTTTGTTTTGTTTTGTCGTGTTTCTCAGTAATTTCTCGGCCCGTCACTCGCGGTTCTGCAAAACAAACCAAAACACGCCGACGCGATCACAATCGAACCCTCAGCCGCCGGTGCTGTGATGGTTTGTGTGGTTATTACAGTCACTCAGCGCTGTGGTGAGGTGAGGAATCACTTCCAGATTCCTGACCCGGCTTTTTTAATCATGTTTTAACTCCAAACTCAAACTCGTGAGGATCGAGATGGTAAATATACGACCGCAGAACGAGCCGCGGTCACCCGCCGAGCACCAGCGTCCCCGGGCACAGCGACGGTGTAATGAAGGACCGGCGGCGTGGAAATCGTCGCCTTCCTTTATCGATTTCTCTTCTCTATTTTCCGGCACGTTGAGGAAAAGAAAACCGGAGCGCAGATCGATCCCTGCATACAGAATCTGGACGTGTCGCTCCAGCAGCCGTTGTTTTTACTCAAACTTTCTCTCTCTCCTCTCTCTCTCTCCTTTCTCTCTCTCCTCTCTCTCTCCTGTTGCTCTCTCTCCTCTTGCTCTCCCCTCTCTCTCTCTCCTCTCTCTCTGTGAATACTGTAGCTGTTTTGCCCTCCGGTTCTTGTTTCCCGGGCCACGGTGTTGTTTTATTTTATTTTTTCTCCCAGGGTGACTGTCTGGGCGCTGTGTGAAATTAGCGCCTGAATGCCGGCAATGTAAAGAGGCAGGATTAGCGTCGCTCACGCGTCTCTCGAAGACAAATTAGCCGCTCATTCATCTTAGTTTTGGCTGTAGGAACCGGACGGGTGAAAGAAGGCGGCGTTTACCAGCACAAAGGAGGAGAAAAAGTACAGGAGAGAAAACAGACGAGCCGCCGAACTGCCGCTCTCTGGATCTCTTACCTTCTTTATAGCAGTCGCTCTGTCCACACATTATGAAACTGTCGCAGATGTTTTTATCAGTGTTGTCCAATAAATTACGTCTTTCCTTCCTTCCGTCCGTCCGTCTTTCTCTCATCTTTTCCATCCTTCCTTTATTTTTCCTTCCTTCTTTCTCTCATCTTTTCCTTTTTTCCTAACTTCATTCCTTCATTTTTCTTTCCTTCCTTCCCTCCTTCCTTCATCTTTTCCTACAGTCAGGCATCCCAATACTTTTGGCCATGTAGTGAACCACAGATGTTATTTAAGCTTACGTTTCATAACAGATTTGGAACTTCAATCTCTCTTTGCATTTTGTTAACACACTTACAATAGCATGCAGTACAATCTGTGTGTGTGTGTGTGTGTGTGTGTGTAGTCGGTTGACCCCCCTGTTTTTGGCAGGATCTCAGTGGAATCTGTTCAGATCTCCGTCCGTTTGTACTCGGTTTGGCTCGAGCTCGGTGGATTTCTACATCTGACCCCCCTTCCAAATGTTCAAACTGGCACCAGACACACATTTAGAAATTCACACCCTGTATTGCCAAAAATATGCGGACACGTAACAAATAGCCGGCTGGACATGCTGTTCCGAAACCACGAGCACGTATCTGGAGTCTCGCCATTCTGTATCATGCGCACTCGTGTGTTTGGATTTGATCTGATCTTCTGCTGGTGTATCTTCAGCTTCCTGGAATAGCCGCGTCGAACCCGAACCTGATCGAGTCGTGTTTGTTATTCCACCTTGGCTCGAACCCTCAGAAAATTCCTTCAGCTCAGTTCATCTCAGCTCTGGTTCTCATATCCAGTAGCCGACAGCAGGGCCAGTTTAGACCCCGGTTGTCGTTCCCACCAGGTTCGCTGCTCGTCTTGTTCAATTCAAGATCAAGACCAGCGTCATCGGAGGATCTAACGGGTACGAGGTCCAGAATCGGCCTTGACGAGCGCCTCTAGGTAGACGAGGGCCGGTCCAGGCGGCTACAGGAAGCCAACGGAACGCCACCTGATGCCAAGTTCACACCACATGACTTTTGGCGTGTTCAGATCGCGGCACAGTTCACACCACACGACTGGATCTCTTGTAGTCGGGAGTCTTTTAAGTCATCGTGGTTTTCATGCCACACCAGTGTGTTTCAAACCCTGGGTCACGACCCTTGGCACCAATAAGTGGCACTTAAACTGGCACCAGACACACATTTAGTGGACACTTAACAAATAGCCGGCTGGACGTGCTGTTCCGAAATCACGAGCACGTATTTGGAGTCTCGCCACCATTCCTGTGGGAATTTGTGGCCATCTGTGATGTGGAGATGTAGATGTACGGTGAACTTAAGTGGCACTCAATTGACTAAGACTGTAGCTAATTGTGCAAATTTTAATGCACTTTGCCCTTTAACAGTGTCCGGCCCGCATAGATAACATGGCAGAAGAGTCACTGGGTGCTACCAGCCTGGCTGAGCGCTCAACAGACTAATAGTTAAAGTGTCTGAATGAATCGGAACATCAACTGAAACGTTCAGCGCTCAGCGCTTGGGTCGAGTCCGATCGAGAGCCGATTTTCAAGCCCTGTGCGAATGCCGATTTGCCTCCGAGCTGGCACATCTGTTGGCAAAAAGTGGTCCGGACCTGAGCTGCCAGAAGACCGGACCAGACCCTGAGCGGCTTCCATGACTGCCGCCTGGTGAGGTTGTGCTTTACCTCGGTCTAGCCTTCTTTTAGAGGCAGTTTGGAACCCAGTGGTGGGTGCTGCAGTTGTTGTGTTGTCCACGGCTGAGCTGTGTTTGCACAGTTAAAGTCGCTTCAGTTTAGCACGTTTTACTTCCAGCGTTTGGGGATGGAGGGAAACCTGGGTTTGCATCAGGAAAGGACCCAAACTGTGCCATGTGAGCGTTGTGTGCCACGTGTGCCGGCAGTGCTCGGTGTTGGTTCTAGCCGGCCGCTGTAAGCTGAACTTGATTGAATAAGAGAAGCATTACGGCGGAGCTCTCTCGCTCTCTCTCGTGCTCTCTCTCGCTCTCTCTCTCTTCTCATCGTCTGACTCACGCCGAGCATTAATACCGCACTTCACACCTCCATGAAGGGAACCCCCCGACCTCTTTTCCTCCTTTTAAACCTTCACGCCGGCGTAAATCAGACGGCCACGCCCGACACGCCCGGATTATTTGTTTTCTAATGGAGGACGAAGGTGCACTCGCGTGTTTTTAAATGCACCCGCGTGGGTGGCGAGCTAACGACGTTCCGTCCGTCTAACCTCATCTAGCCTTACACGTTCAGCCTCCTCCGCCCGCTTCCGAACGTCCCATCAGCGCGGCCAATCGTTGTAAATCCAATCGTGCCGTGCCCGAGCAGGAAAAGAACGGCTAGTAATGGCGGAATTATGGATCCCCGCTCGTCCGTGCAGGCCTCGTCCCAAATTCACTTAAAGGGGAATCCGTCTTCATTTCTGTGACGTTGATGTGTCGGCGGGATGCTTAGGGCCATTTGTTTAGCGCGTGTGTGCGTGTGTGCGTGTGTGTGTGTGTGTGTGTGTGAGCGTGTGTGTGTGTGTGTGTTAGATCGATCGAGGGAGGATGAACTCATCCTAAAAGGAGGTGTTGGGTGAAGAGAGGATGAGATAACAGCACCATCATCATTATCCAACCAGAGAGAGAATAATGATCACCAAACGTCACAGAGAGAGAGATCAGTGATAAACCTGAGCCTGAGGATCAGGAGAACTCATACAGACCAGAAGAACTGAAAGAGAATTGAAAAGAACTGAAAAGAAAGGTAGAAAGACAGAAAGAAAGAACAAAGTGAGAGAAGGAAGAAAAGAGAAAAATAAGAAAGAAAGAAAGAAAGAAAGACAGACAGAGAGACAAACAGAAAGACAGAAATGAAGGAGAAGAACAAAACAGAACTGAAAAGAAAGAAAGAAAGAAAGAAAGAAAGAAAGAAAGAAAGAAAGAAAGAAAGAAAGAAAGACAAAAAGAACAAAAAACTGAACAGAAAGAAAGAAGACAATGAATGAATGAAAGAAAGACAGACAGAAAGAAAGACAGACAGAAATGAAGGAGAAGAACAAAACAGAACTGAAAAGACAGACAAAGAGACAGACAGACAGTAAGACAAATAAATGAGAAGAACAAAACAGAACTGAAAAGAAAGACAGACAAAGAAAGACAGACAGACAGACAGACAGACAAAGAAAGACAGACAGAAAGAAAGACAGACAGAAATAAATGAGAAGAACAAAACAGAACTGAAAAGAAAGAATGACAAACAGACAGACAGAAATAAAAAACAAAAACAAAAAAAACTGACCAGAAAGAAAGAAAACAGACAGACAGAAATAAAGGAGAAGAACAGAACTGAAAAGAAAGACAGAAAGACAGACAGAGAGAAAGACAGACAGAAAGATGTAAAGCCTCCACTCGAGCGTCCAGAGAAAGAAAAACAGAAGCTGTGAGACGTGTTAAAGACAGAGGGAGGACAGGAGAAGATAAAATCTGATACATTTTGTGTTTGAATCTCAGAGGTGCTGTCGGCCGTCCGGGCGCCCACACAGACACGATCGGCTGTCCAGTGTTTTCATCTCCCCACCGGCGGCTCAGAAGCCTGTACCGCTCTGATCGCTCATCTGGGTTCTGAGGAAGCACGTGAGCGCCGGAACAGAAGCGGCTGTGATCGGATCTCGGTGATCCTCATTTCCTGAGGTCATTAGCGGCGGCGTGTCGGACAGCTACTTCACTTCCTGCCGCCCGGCGTCGTCAATTATCCGTCCTTTCATTTCATTTCATTTCATTTCATCTTCTGTTCTGCTCCCGTCATTACAGAGGAAAAATAAGTCTGATCTTTTTTTGCTTATAAAGCTCCTAATTAGGGGGACGGGGGGACGGGGGGACGGAGGGGGTCCGGGGCCCGGTATCGGATTGGCATTTTCAGGAGGTGTGATTCACTAATGAAGCTCACACCACGCCGAGCTCCTCCGTATGAGATTTATCGATCCCGGCTCGCGCTCCGGCTCAAGGTCGGCATTAAATATTTACAACTTCATAATTATCAACAGCGCGTCTAATTAATCACGCCCGCCCCGCCCCGCCCCGCGCCCGCTCTCACGTTTATCCAATCCCCGAAAAAATCGATACCCCTGCATCCTGGCATCAGTCAGACTCCGGGTACCAGAGCTTTTAATAAAGCGCTCAGAACGGCTTCAAGCTGCAGCGCATAAAATACTAAATAAATATACGACATTATTTCTGCTGCTGGAGAGCATTTCTACTGTGCAGATTTTGGAGTGTGTCTGTCGGGATTTGTGCCTATTCGAATAATAGAGTTAGAAAAGAAGAGAAGGCCTGGTTCTGCATTGCATTATGGTCAAAAGTTTGTGGACACCCTTTACATGGACACTCAATTATTTTTGGCATCCCTGGATTTGGGAACACGACTGCAGGGATTCACTTCCATTCATCCTCATGGGGGGCGTTCGTTTATCATTCAGCCGCCACAAATAGTTGGACACGCTTGTGTGTGGAACAGTGGGCGCAGGGCAGTCTTTCATAGGGCTGCACACCCTCACTCATTCATACCTACAGATAATAAAAAGCAGCCAATCCACCTTTTGAACGTTTACAGTACTCACAGTTAACCCAGACTGACACGTGGAGAACATGCCAAACCTCTTACACACAGTCACCAGACGTAGGAATAGAACCCAGATCCGTATGACTCATATTGATGTGCAACACCCACCTGTGCCACATGCATAGCCTTGTTGTGTTTATATAAGTGGTGTACACCAAGAGAACGACACCGGTCTGAATGCTTGCGCACTCACTCAGTCACTCACTCTCTCACACACACACACACACACACACACACACACACACACACACTCACTCCCTCATACACTCACTTATTCACTCACACACACATTCACACATTCACTCATTCACACACACACACACACTCACTCATACACTCACTCACTCACTCACACACACACACTCACTCACTCACACTGAATAGAGATGAATGGATGAACTGATTGATGCTCAGGTGGTCCGGACCATCATTTCTACTTTATTAGGCTGTCTGTTCCATTCTGCTGTCCAAGAACAGCTCTGACAGTAAGTTATGGTGTGTGTGTGTGTGTGTGTGTTTGAGAGAGATAGAGAGTGTGTGTGTGTGTATGTGTGTGTGTGTTTGAGAGAGAGTGTGTGTGTGCGTGTGTGTGTGTAGCTTGTTGGTTGATGGTAATATGAATCTAATTTGAGCTCCTGTCATCGAGCAACATAAAACAAACTTGGCAGCCGTGTGTGTGTGTGTGTGTGTGTGTGTGTGTGTGTGTGCGCTCATGAGATGTCAGTTCTGTAAGTGACCCACCATCAAGACAGACAGACAGACCTAGAAAGATGGCCAAAAGTTTGTGGACACCCTTCACTTGGACACTCGTTTCTCTATTTATAGGGATGTGCTCAGACCTGACTCACAGTCGTCATTCCAGATCATCTTAAAATTCTTCCACACTGAACTCACAAAACTATATATTTGTTATAGTTTTAGGGTTTTGCTTCATGCTCACACACAACAAGGCCTTCCCTAAACTGTTGCCATACATTTGCGTGTCTATAATCAATCATGGTATCCTTTACTGAATCTGAGGAGTGTGAATGAACAAAAACATACGTGATTAACTAGTACAGATTTAAGAAAGAGAGAGAGAGAGTGAGAGAGAGCAGATTTCCACGGCTTCAGGGTCCAGTAGTGTTGTGCTTTACGTCCCTGGCATTGCACACTATGATCTTAGGCTTGTGTGTAGGTGCTAACCCAATAGATGCTGCTTCCAGAGGCACTTCAGTCCGGTGTTGTAATATTATGTGGCTTCATGACCGAGCTGTTGTTGCTCCCGGATGTTTCCACTCTTCCACACATGCTCGTGTTCCGTCTGTCTGTCCCTCCTCACCATCATCGTCTCATTTTATCATTTTGCATCAATTTTAAATTTCATTTGCATTTCATTTTTGTTTATTTCCGTTCTGTTTCTGTGTGTGTGTGTGTGTGTGTGTGTGTGTGTGTGTGTGTGTGTGTGTGTGTGTAGGTGCTCCCATGCCATCCCCTCCCTGTAATCCATCACCCGATCACTCGCCTCATGCTCAGCCCCCCCACAGTGACCCGGACCCGGAGCTGGACGACCCTCTCTCACACACTTACTCTGCAGAGCTCATACACACCGCAGCCCAGGGTAAGGGCGACGACCGTTCATCCGTTCATTCATCCATTCATTCTTACATTCAACCATGTAATCATACATTCATCCATCTATCTTTACATACATACTGTACATAAATACATCATCTATCCATTCATCTATGAATTCAACCATTCATTCATCCATTCATTCAACCATTCAATCATTTTACCATCCATTTATCATACATTATTCCATTCATACGTCCATCATCCATCCATCTGTACATACATTCATTCATTCAATCATCTATTTATACGTTTATTCAACTATCAATTCAACCATCCACCCATTCATTCATCCATTCATTTATCCTTATATACATACATAAATACATCATCTATCCATTTGATCAATCAACCATTCAACCATCCAATCATTCATTCAGCCATTTATCCAACCATCTACCTATCCATTTATCATACATCAATCTATTCATACGTCCATCATTCATCCATTCATCCATCCCTAAATATGTACATACATACATACATACATTTATCCATCCAATCATCCATCCATTCATTCTTACATACATACATCATCCATCCATCCATCTCTAAATTCATCTATCAATTTAATCATATCTATCCATCCATTTATCTTTACATTCAACCATTCATCCTTACATACACTCATACATTCAACCAACCATTTATTTTATTCAGTCATCTTTTCAACCATCCATTAATTCATTTATCCAACTGTTCAACCATTTAATCATCCATCCATCCTTACATACACACATTTATCCATCCATTCACTCAATCATTCAACCATTCATTCATCATCCATCCATCCATCCTTACATACACACATTTATCCATCCATTCACTCAACCATTCAACCATTCATTCATCATCCATCCATCCATCCTTACATTCAACCATCTCATCATCCATCCATTCATTCTTACATACATACATATATCATCTATCCTCTCATCTATGAATTCATCCATTCATTTAATCATCTGTCCATCCATTTATCCATCCTTACATTAATCCATCCATCCATTCATCTATTCAATCATTTATCCATCTATTCATCCATACATACATACATCATCCATCCATCCATCTCTAAATTCATCTATCAATTTAATCATCTATCCATCCATTTATCTTTACATTCAACCATTCATCCTTACATACACTCATACATTCAACCAACCATTTATTTTATTCAGTCATCTTTTCAACTATCCATTAATTCATTTATCCAACCGTTCAACCATTTAATCATCCATCCATCCTTACATACACACATTTATCCATTCAACCATTCAGCTATCAGTTCAACCATCCAACCATTCAATCATTTAACCATTCATTCATTATACATCAATCCATTCATATGTCCATCATCCATCCATCCTTACATTCAACCATCTCATCATCCATCCATTCATTCTTACATACATACATACAGTGTATCACAAAAGTGAGTACACCCTTCACATTTCTGCAGATATTTAAGTATATCTTTTCATGGGACAACACTGACAAAATGACACTTTGACACAATGAAAAGTAGTCTGTGTGCAGCTTATATAACAGTGTAAATTTATTCTTCCCTCAAAATAACTCAATATACAGCCATTAATGTCTAAACCACCGGCAACAAAAGTGAGTACACCCCTAAGAGACTACACCCCTAAATGTCCAAATTGAGCACTGCTTGTCATTTTCCCTCCAAAATGTCATGTGATTTGTTAGTGTTACTAGGTCTCAGGTGTGCATAGGGAGCAGGTGTGTTCAATTTAGTAGTACAGCTCTCACACTCTCTCATACTGGTCACTGAAAGTTCCAACATGGCACCTCATGGCAAAGAACTCTCTGAGGATCTTAAAAGACGAATTGTTGCACTACATGAAGATGGCCAAGGCTACAAGAAGATTGCCAACACCCTGAAACTGAGCTGCAGCACAGTGGCCAAGATCATCCAGCGTTTTAAAAGAGCAGGGTCCACTCAGAACAGACCTCGCGTTGGTCGTCCAAAGAAGCTGAGTGCACGTGCTCAGCGTCACATCCAACTGCTGTCTTTGAAAGATAGGCGCAGGAGTGCTGTCAGCGTTGCTGCAGAGATTGAAAAGGTGGGGGGTCAGCCTGTCAGTGCTCAGACCATACGCCGCACACTACATCAAATTGGTCTGCATGGCTGTCACCCCAGAAGGAAGCCTCTTCTGAAGTCTCTACACAAAAAAGCCCGCAAACAGTTTGCTGAAGACATGTCAACAAAGGACATGGATTACTGGAACCATGTCCTATGGTCTGATGAGACCAAGATTAATTTATTTGGTTCAGATGGTCTCAAGCATGTGTGGCGGCAATCAGGTGAGGAGTACAAAGATAAGTGTGTCATGCCTACAGTCAAGCATGGTGGTGGGAATGCCATGGTCTGGGGCTGCATGAGTGCAGCAGGTGTTGGGGAGTTACATTTCATTGAGGGACACATGAACTCCAATATATACTGTGAAATACTGAAGCAGAGCATGATCCCCTCCCTCCGGAAACTGGGTCGCAGGGCAGTGTTCCAGCATGATAATGACCCCAAACACACCTCTAAGACGACCACTGCTTTATTGAAGAGGCTGAGGGTAAAGGTGATGGACTGGCCAAGCATGTCTCCAGACCTAAACCCAATAGAACATCTTTGGGGCATCCTCAAGCGGAAGGTGGAGGAGCGCAAAGTCTCGAATATCCGCCAGCTCCGTGATGTCGTCATGGAGGAGTGGAAAAGCATTCCAGTGGCAACCTGTGAAGCTCTGGTAAACTCCATGCCCAGGAGAGTTAAGGCAGTTCTGGGAAATAATGGTGGCCACACAAAATATTGACACTTCAGGAACTTTCACTAAGGGGTGTACTCACTTTTGTTGCCAGTGGTTTAGACATTAATGGCTGTATATTGAGTTATTTTGAGGCAAGAATAAATTTACACTGTTATATAAGCTGCACACAGACTACTTTTCATTGTGTCAAAGTGTCATTTTGTCAGTGTTGTCCCATGAAAAGATATACTTAAATATCTGCAGAAATGTGAGGGGTGTACTCACTTTTGTGATACACTGTATATCATCTATCCTTTCATCTATGAATTCATACATCCATTGAATCATCTGTCCATCCATTTATCCATCCTTACATTAATCCATCCATCCATTAATCCATCCATCCATTCATCTATTCAATCATTTATCCATCTATTCATCCATACATACATACATCCGTACGTACATACATCAGTTATCCATTCAACCATCTATTAATCCATCAATCGTTACATACATCCACACATACTTATATCATCCATCCATTCAACCATTCATTGAACCTTTCATCCATTCATCATACATCTATCCATCCATCTACTGAAGCACCCACTCATCCACCCAATAATCCCTCTCTCTCTCTCTCTCTCTCTCTCTCTCTCTCTCTCTCTCTTGTTCATTATTACCGTTGTTACCTTCTCTCCTCCCGCCGTCCTCGTTCGCTCTCTCTGACGTGGTGCTGGTGTCTAATCTCCATCCGTTCTGCTCATTTGCACCACAGAACAGCCGCTTCTCTGTCTGCCAAATTGGATTTGTTCCAGCATCAAACTGCTGCTGATGTGGAACCCGGAGCCGGTGACTTCAGGGGCCCGAGGGGGAGGGGGGCATCAGGGGGTTTGAACAGCACCGCTGAAAATATGATCTAAATTAATATCACAAACATCGGCCTGATAAAGAAACGTCCACCACAGCTCTATTACCATCCGCACAGCTCCATCGCTTGGAGGCATCGTCATCCTGGAGGAGACTACTTCTGTCAGGATAAAAATGTCCCATTCGGCAGAAGCTCGATCCCAAATCACCTGCAGTTTAGACACTATACAATCCAAGCAAGAGTCAGAAATAAGAGCCTCACTCAGGGGCCCGACAGTGGCAGCTCGGCTGTGATGGGGCTTGATCCCTTGACCTTCCGATCAATAGTCCATTATCTTAACTGCTGAGCCACCTTCAGCCCGACTCCCTTATCAATAACGTGTGGTTTCTTCCACTAGGGGAGCAAGTGGGTCCAAACCCTGCAGACTAAACACCATGGTGGTATGTTTACTGGGTTTACTGGGATCTACTCGGAAGGTCTCAGGGTCCCGCCCCTTTATAGGTCCGTACCAACCGCTTCATCCTGGTCAGAGTAGCTAATAATAATAATAATAATAAATAATAATAATAATAAATAATAATAATGTTAATATACAAAATAAATAATAATAATAATTAATAATGAAGATATAATAAAATTATTAAGAATATTAAAAATAAAAAATAAAATATTAAAATATAATAAATATCTAATAATAATAGTAATAATAACAATAATATAAAAGTTATAATAATAATAACAAAGATAAAGATATAATAAAATTATTAATAATAATAATAATAATGAATAAAAAAATATTATATCATATTATACAGGTCCTTCTCAAAAAATTTGCATATTGTGATAAAGTTCATTATTTTCCATAATGTAATGATAAAAATTAAACTTTCATATATTTTAGATTCATTGCACACCAACTGAAATATTTCAGGTCTTTTATTGTTTTAATACTGATGATTTTGGCATACAGCTCATAAAAACCCAAAATTCCTATCTCAAAAAATTAGCATATTTCATCCGACCAATAAAAGAAAAGTGTTTTTAATACAAAAAAAGTCAACCTTCAAATAATTATGTTCAGTTATGCACTCAATACTTGGTCGGGAATCCTTTTGCAGAAATGACTGCTTCAATGCGGCGTGGCATGGAGGCAATCAGCCTGTGGCACTGCTGAGGTGTTATGGAGGCCCAGGATGCTTCGATAGCGGCCTTAAGCTCATCCAGAGTGTTGGGTCTTGTGTCTCTCAACTTTCTCTTCACAATATCCCACAGATTCTCTATGGGGTTCAGGTCAGGAGAGTTGGCAGGCCAATTGAGCACAGTAATACCATGGTCAGTAAACCATTCACCAGTGGTTTTGGCACTGTGAGCAGGTGCCAGGTCGTGCTGAAAAATGAAATCTTCATCTCCATAAAGCTTTTCAGCAGATGGAAGCATGAAGTGCTCCAAAATCTCCTGATAGCTAGCTGCATTGACCCTGCCCTTGATAAAACACAGTGGACCAACACCAGCAGCTGACATGGCACCCCAGACCATCACTGATTGTGGGTACTTGACACTGGACTTCAGGCATTTTGGCATTTCCTTCTCCCCAGTCTTCCTCCAGACTCTGGCACCTTGATTTCCGAAAACAGTACTTTGGACCACTGAGCAACAGTCCAGTGCTGCTTCTCTGTAGCCCAGGTCAGGCGCTTCTGCCGCTGTTTCTGGTTCAAAAGTGGCTTGACCTGGGGAATGCGGCACCTGTAGCCCATTTCCTGCACACGCCTGTGCACGGTGGCTCTGGATGTTTCTACTCCAGACTCAGTCCACTGCTTCCGCAGGTCCCCCAAGGTCTGGAATCGGCCCTTCTCCACAATCTTCCTCAGGGTCCGGTCACTTCTTCTCGTTGTGCAGCGTTTTCTGCCACACTTTTTCCTTCCCACAGACTTCCCACTGAGGTGCCTTGATACAGCACTCTGGGAACAGCCTATTCGTTCAGAAATTTCTTTCTGTGTCTTACCCTCTTGCTTGAGGGTGTCAATGATGGCCTTCTGGACAGCAGTCAGGTCGGCAGTCTTACCCATGATTGCAGTTTTGAGTAATGAACCAGGCTGGGAGTTTTTAAAAGCCTCAGGAATCTTTTGCAGGTGTTTAGAGTTAATTCGTTGATTCAGATGATTAGGTTAATAGCTCGTTTAGAGAACCTTTTCATGATATGCTACTTTTTTGAGATAGGAATTTTGGGTTTTCATGAGCTGTATGCCAAAATCATCAGTATTAAAACAATAAAAGACCTGAAATATTTCAGTTGGTGTGCAATGAATCTAAAATATATGAAAGTTTAATTTTTATCATTACATTATGGAAAATAATGAACTTTATCACAATATGCTAATTTTTTGAGAAGGACCTGTATATAAAATATAATAAAATAATAATAATAATAATAAATGTATAACAACAATAATAATGCATTTATAATTTTAATAATAATAATTAAAGCAATACGCTGATGATAATTATGATATTAATAACAATAATAATAATAATAATAATAAATAAAAATGAAAAAAATAATAAAAATAAACATTATGATAATAATAAGTAATAAATAAATAAAATTGTGGTAATAATAATTAATAATAATAATAATAATAAATGTATAACAACAATAATAATACATTTATAATTTTAATAATAATAATAATAAAAGCAATATGTTGATGATAACTATAATAATGTCAATAATAACAATAATAATAATAAAAAATAATAAAAATGAACAATATAGTAATAATAATAATAATAATAATATTTAGAATAATAAAAATAATAACTAAATAAATAAATAAAATTATGGTAACAATAATATTTAGAATAATAATAATAATAATAATAAATAACTAAATAAATAAATAAAATAATAATATTTAGAATAATAATAATAATAATAATTTAAAAAAAAAACACTGGTGGGCTTGGTGAAATCTGGAGCTGATCACTTGTACTCAGGGCTGCTGGCTGACTTGGCAGAATTCCGATGCAGCTGTTTAAATCATCTGATTTGGGGATTTTTGTTCGGACGAGGGCGTCTGACTGTGATTCTGGTCACTAAAAGCCCCTGTGATCGTGTCGTTATTCTCCTGTTTAATCTGTTTCTATCTCAGTGTCACTTTCCTCTCTCTCTGACCCGGTACACTCTGGTACGTTCTCTCTCTCCTTCCCTCTGGCACGCCGTCTCTATCATTCCATCTTCCTCTGTTCCCTCCATCTCCATCACTTCAGCTCTGGATCTATTTCTACCTCTCTCATCTTTCTCTTTCCCTCTGGCTACATCTCTCTCTCTCTCTCTCTCTCTCCTCTCGCTCGCTCTCTCAGTTCGTCTCATTCTGACGTCTTCAAACCACACTGAGACGTTTTTGGGTTCAGACACACCCTGTTATATAAAACACATCATACACGCTCAGTTTTTTGAAACAGTTTAGGGAGGGCTCTTCCTGTTTCAGCATGACACATTTGGAATGAATCGGAATGTCGGCGGTGAGCCGGGGCTTCTGGTCCAGCAGCAGCGCTGTTCAGAACGAAAGCTTTTACCTGCCATCGCTGTTGTTAGCACTGAGTTTTCAGCAGCATGGGGAGGAGTGTGTGTGTGTGTGTGTGTGTGTGTGTGTGTGTGTGTGTGTGTGTGTGTGCGCCTCTGTACTGGAACGAACGGAGGCAGAAAGTCTGGCAGCGTCTCTGATTGATACAACAACATTACTGTAACTACAGCGAGGTCCAAAAGTCTGAGTCCACTACCAGGAACTGGTTTTATTCCATCACTAACGTGATTTCAATCCACAGATCCGCATGATTTCACCCTTTTATTTATTCCTATTAAACAGACCAGTATCGTCCTCACACAACCTGCACTTCATTACTGTAATTATTCGGACACCGCGTGTTTCAGCGGCGCTGATGGTGCAGCAGGTCCTGGGTTCTGTCTGCATCATGACAGATGCAGAAGGTGGATTGGCTGCTCTTAATTACCCAATATACAATATTAATATTAATTAGCAATACACACACACACCAATACACACACACACACCAATACACACACACACACACACACACCAATATATACACACACACACACAAACACCATTATACAATATTAATATTAATATTAATAATGACCAATACACACACACACACACACACCAATATACACACACCAATATATATATACTGTATATACACACACACCAGTATATATACACACACACCAGTATATACACACACACACACACACAAACTCCAATATACACACACACACCAATATACATACATACACACCAATATATATATATATATATATATATATATATATATATATATATATATACACACACAACAATATATACACACACACCAACACACACACACTAATACACACAAACACACCAAAATATATGTACGCACACACAACAATATATACTCACACACCAATATACACACACACCAACACCAAAACACACACACTAATATACACACACACACACACCAATATATATATATACACACACACAACAATATATACTCACACACCAATATACACACACACCACACCAATATAGACTCACATACACACCAATACACACATACCAATACACACACACACACACCAATATACAAACACACACACCAAAATATATGTACACACACACCAACACCAACACACACACACACTAATATACACACACCAATATATATATATATATACACACACACACAACAATATATACTCACACACCAATACACACACACCAATATACAAACACACACACACACCAAAATATATATACACACACACACACCACACCAATATAGACTCACATACACACCAATACACACACACCGATATACAAACACACACACACCAATATATGTATACACACACAACAATATATACTCACACACCAATACACACACACCAATATACAAACACACACACACCAAAATATATATACACACAACACACACACCAATATATATATATATATATATATATATATACAGTGTATCACAAAAGTGAGTACACCCCTCACATTTCTGCAGATATTTAAGTATATCTTTTCATGGGACAACACTGACAAAATGACACTTTGACACAATGAAAAGTAGTCTGTGTGCAGCTTATATAACAGTGTAAATTTATTCTTCCCTCAAAATAACTCAATATACAGCCATTAATGTCTAAACCACCGGCAACAAAAGTGAGTACACCCCTTAGTGAAAGTTCCTGAAGTGTCAATATTTTGTGTGGCCACCATTATTTCCCAGAACTGCCTTAACTCTCCTGGGCATGGAGTTTACCAGAGCTTCACAGGTTGCCACTGGAATGCTTTTCCACTCCTCCATGACGACATCACGGAGCTGGCGGATATTCGAGACTTTGCGCTCCTCCACCTTCCGCTTGAGGATGCCCCAAAGATGTTCTATTGGGTTTAGGTCTGGAGACATGCTTGGCCAGTCCATCACCTTTACCCTCAGCCTCTTCAATAAAGCAGTGGTCGTCTTAGAGGTGTGTTTGGGGTCATTATCATGCTGGAACACTGCCCTGCGACCCAGTTTCCGGAGGGAGGGGATCATGCTCTGCTTCAGTATTTCACAGTACATATCGGAGTTCATGTGTCCCTCAATGAAATGTAACTCCCCAACACCTGCTGCACTCATGCAGCCCCAGACCATGGCATTCCCACCACCATGCTTGACTGTAGGCATGACACACTTATCTTTGTACTCCTCACCTGATTGCCGCCACACATGCTTGAGACCATCTGAACCAAATAAATTAATCTTGGTCTCATCAGACCATAGGACATGGTTCCAGTAATCCATGTCCTTTGTTGACATGTCTTCAGCAAACTGTTTGCGGGCTTTTTTGTGTAGAGACTTCAGAAGAGGCTTCCTTCTGGGGTGATAGCCATGCAGACCAATTTGATGTAGTGTGCGGCGTATGGTCTGAGCACTGACAGGCTGACCCCCCACCTTTTCAATCTCTGCAGCAATGCTGACAGCACTCTTGCGCCTATCTTTCAAAGACAGCAGTTGGATGTGATGCTGAGCACGTGCACTCAGCTTCTTTGGACAACCAACGCGAGGTCTGTTTTGAGTGGACCCTGCTCTTTTAAAACGCTGGATGATCTTGGCCACTGTGCTGCAGCTCAGTTTCAGGGTGTTGGCAATCTTCTTGTAGCCTTGGCCATCTTCATGTAGCACAACAATTCGTCTTTTAAGATCCTCAGAGAGTTTTTTGCCATGAGGTGCCATGTTGGAACTTTCAGTGACCAGTATGAGAGAGTTTGAGAGCTGTACTACTAAATTGAACACACCTGCTCCCTATGCACACCTGAGACCTAGTAACACTAACAAATCACATGACATTTTGGAGGGAAAATGACAAGCAGTGCTCAATTTGGACATTTAGGGGTGTAGTCTCTTAGGGGTGTACTCACTTTTGTTGCCGGCTGTTTAGACATTAATGGCTGTATATTGAGTTATTTTGAGGTAAGAATAAATTTACACTGTTATATAAGCTGCACACAGACTACTTTTCATTGTGTCAAAGTGTCATTTTGTCAGTGTTGTCCCATGAAAAGATATACTTAAATATCTGCAGAAATGTGAGGGGTGTACTCACTTTTGTGATACACTGTATATATACACACACACAACAATATATACTCACACACCAATATACAAACACACACACACCAAAATATATATACACACAACACACACACAAATACACACACACCAATATATATATATATATATATATATACACACACACAACAATATATACTCACACACCAATATATACACACACACTCCAGTACACACACACACCAGTATATACACACACCAAATACACACACACCAATATACACACACTCACACACACATTTTTAATGTATATAAATCATCATCTTACTAACAGTGTCTTCACCAAAACACACACACACACTTTTAACCCACACACACACACACACACACACACTCCGTCGTCCTGCTGCGCGTCTGCTCTGAGCTTCAGTGCTTCCAGTCTGTCTGCATCAGCATCATCACACTTCAATATTCACTCAGCGTGTGTGTGCGTGTGTGTGTGCGTATGTATGTGTGTGCGCGTGTGTGTGTGTGTGTGCATGTGTGTGTGTATGTGTGTGTAAAATCCTTTCCAAACACTTGAGCTTTCAAAAGTATGTGGACGCACAAACATCACGTGTATGTTCGCGGATCCAGGTTTGATTCTCATCTCCAGTCACTATCTGTTAAGCGTTTGGCATGTTCTCCACACGTGTGTCCAAAGACGTGCAGTCAGGGTGTGGGTGGTGCGAATTGATGCGACTCGGATAAAAATGCTGAATAATAGTTAACAGGTGTTTGATCCTCTGTGCCAGGCCGGGCAGGCAGAAGCCTTTGTCGAGCCTTTTCTTTGTAGAGTTGGCATGTTCTCCTCACGTCCCTGTCCTCATGGGTTTCTTTCGGGCGCTCCGGTTTCCTCCCACAAGTCCAAAGACATGCAGTTAACGTGTGGGTGGTGCGGATCGATGCGACTCAGATCTTCTCAGATAAAAACGCTGGATAAAAGTTGATAGGGGTTCGATCCTCTGTGCCAGGCTGGGCGGGCAGGATCCCATTTTGTGTAGAATTGACATGTTCTCCCGTGTGTGTCCATGTGTGTTTTCCTCCGGACGCTCTGGTTTCCTCCCACAAGTCCAAAGACATGCAGTCGGCGTGTGGGTGGTGCGGATTGATGCGACTCAGATCTTCTCAGATAAAAACACTGGATAATAGTTAACAGGTGTTTGATCCTCTGTGCCAGGCCAGGCAGGCAGGAGCCTTTCTGTGTAGAGTTGGCATGTTCTCCTCACATCCCTGTTCTCATGGGTTTCTTTCAGGCGCTCCAGTTTCCTCCCACAAGTCCAAAGACGTGCAGTCAGTGTGTGGGTGGTGCGGATCGATGCGACTCAGATAAAAACACTGGATAATAGTTAATAGGTGTCCGATCCTCCGTGCCAGGCCGGGCGGGCAGGATCCTTTCTGTGTAGAGTTGGCATGTTCTCCTCATGTCTGTATTCTCTTGGGTTTTCTCTGGACGCTCCGGTTTCCCTTTCACATGTCCAAAGACGTGCACTCAGTGTGTGGGTGGTGCGGATCGATGCGACTAAGATCTCCGAACAGACTCATGTGAATCCGGACGCCGGATCAGACGCTCCGATGGCACCGGTGCGGCAGGAATTAGCGGCGGCGTTGGCGCGGCGCTGGCGCTGAATTATTTGTGTGTTGAAGCACGTCGGGGACGCCGCGGGGCCCGAGTGGCTCGTCTGCTTTATAGCTGATTTTATAGCCGGGCTGTTTTATGGCTGTTTTATAGCCTGCTTAACAAGTGTGAGCACAGCAGCGCCCGAATATTTAATCGCCACGTTTGGCTTACTGGGCATCGCGATTGGTGATTCACCTAGAACACACACACACACACACACACACACACACACACAGTGCAAGGCAGCAGCGTGTGTGCGTGTGTGTGTGTGTGAGAAAGGCTTTCGGCTTTTGTGTTCTGATTGCTGATTGTCAAATTGCAGACTCCGCACGGGCGCCGCATCTGATTCGACCCAGATTCGAGAGTGGCACGTGCCAACCGTGGACACACACTTCACAATGCAAATGAGGTCATCCAGACCTGCTGTGGCACAGTGTGTGTGTGCGCGCGTGTGTGTGTGTGTTTGTGTGTTTGACCTTTGTGTCTTGATTATTAATTGCGATGCTGCAGCTGGCGGTAGAAAGGATGGCACATATTAAAAAGCCTATTGGAGGAGGGCATGTACCCGCCCAGCTCTCTCCACACACACACACACACACACACACACACACGGTGCTTAATCCAGACCTGTAATAGCATGCATATGCAAGTGTGTGTGTGTGTGTGTGTGTTGCATATTGCTTGTGTTACTGCAGACCTGGAAAAGCTGGCACACTTTATTCAACCTAGATTTAAGAGTGGCAGATACCAGCTCTGCACACACACACACACACACACACACACACACACACACTTGTTTAAAAATGCAAATGGCAGCATTCAGACCTGCATTACCGGTGTGTGTGTGTGTGTGTGTGTGTGTGTGTGTGTTGCTTATTGGTTGTGATATTGCAGATTTAAGAAGGATGGCACCTGCCAACGTGCTCTACACACACGCACACACACACACACTTCAAAATGTAACTCACTTGATCCAGACCTGCAGTAGCAATATAAGTGTGCATGCATACGTGTGTGTGTGTGTGTGTGTGTGTGTGTGTGTGTCTGCAGAAGCCTTTGGCTAGTTAGTTGGAACTTTAGAATGGTGTACACACACACACACACACACACACACACACACACTCCAACATACACACACACACACACATACACACCAATATACACACACACACACTCCAACATACACACACACACACACACACACCAATATACACACACACACACACACACACCAATATACACACACACACATGCACACCAATATACACACACACACACACACACACACACCAATATACACACACACACATACACACCAATATACACACACACATTAACACCCACACTCAAACATACACATACACCAACATACACACCAGTATACACACACACACCAATATACATACACACACACTTCAACATACACACCAATACACACACACACTTTAACATACACACCAACACACACACACACTTCAACATACACACCAATACACACACACACACGCCAACATACACACCAATATACACACCAACATAAACACACACACACACACAACATATGCAACCAACATACACACCAACATAAACACACACACACACACTTCAACATACACACCAATACACACACACACACTTCAACATACACACCAATACACACACACACACTTCAACATACACACCAATACACACACACACACTTCAACATACACACCAATACACACACACACTTTAACATACACACCAATACACACACACACACACTCCAACATACACACCAATATACACACCAACATAAACACACACTCCAACATACACACCAATACACACACACATTTTAACATACACACCAATACACACACACACACACACACACACACACACACTTCAACATACACACCAATACACACACACATTTTAACATACACACCAATACACACACACACACACTCCAACATACACACCAATACACACACACACACTTCAACATACACACCAATACACACACACACACTTGAACATACACACCAATACACACACACACACACACACACACTTCAACATACACACCAATACACACACACACACTTTAACATACACACCAATACACACACACACACACACACACACACACTCCAACATACACACCAATACACACACACACACACACTTCAACATACACACCAATACACACACACACACTTTAACATACACACCAATACACACACACACACACACACACTCCAACATACACACCAATACACACACACACACTTCAACATACACACCAACACACACACACACACTTTAACATACACACCAATACACACACACACACACTCCAACATACACACCAATATTCACACCAACATAAACACACACACACACACTTCAGCATACACACCAATACACACACACACTTCAACATACACACCAATACACACACACACTTCAACATACACACCAATACACACACACACGTCAACATACACACCAATACACACACACACGTCAACATACACACCAATACACACACACACACTTCAACATACACACCAATACACACACACACTTTAACATACACACCAATACACACACACACACACACACACTCCAACATACACACCAATATACACACCAACATAAACACACACTCCAACATACACACCAATACACACACACACTCCAACATACACACCAATACACACACACACATTTTAACATACACACCAATACACACCAATACACACACACTTCAACATACACACCAATACACACACACACACACACACACTCCAACATACACACCAATACACACACACACACTTCAACATACACACCAATACACACACACACACACTTTAACATACACACCAATACACACACACACACTTCAACATACACACCAATACATACACACACACTTTAACATACACACCAATACACACACACACACACACACACACTCCAACATACACACCAATATACACACCAACATAAACACACACACACACACACACTTCAGCATACACACCAATACACACACACACGTCAACATACACACCAATACACACACACACACTTCAACATACACACCAATACACACACACACTTCAACATACACACCAATACACACACACACACACACACACTCCAACATACACACCAATACACACACACACTTCAACATACACACCAATACACACACACACACTTTAACATACACACCAATACACACACACACACACACACACACACTTCAACATACACACCAATATACACACCAACATAAACACACACTCCAACATACACACCAATACACACACACACATTTTAACATACACACCAATACACACACACACACACACACACTCCAACATACACACCAATACACACACACACACTTCAACATACACACCAATACACACACACACTTTAACATACACACCAATACACACACACACACACACACACACACACACACACTCCAACATACACACCAATACACACACACACACTTCAACATACACACCAATACACACACACACACTTTAACATACACACCAATACACACACACACACACACACACTCCAACATACACACCAATATACACACCAACATAAACACACACACACACACACACACTTCAGCATACACACCAATACACACACACACTTCAACATACACACCAATACACACACACACGTCAACATACACACCAATACACACACACACTTAAACATACACACCAATACACACACACACTTCAACATACACACCAATACACACACACACACACACACACTCCAACATACACACCAATATACACACCAACATAAACACTCACACACACTTCAACATACACACCAATACACACACACACTTCAACATACACACCAATACACACACACACACACTTTAACATACACACCAATACACACACACACACACACACACATTTCAACATACACACCAATACACACACACACTTCAACATACACACCAATACACACACACACTTTAACATACACACCAATACACACACACACTTTACCATACACACCAATACACACACACACACACACTCCAACATACACACCAATATACACACCAACATAAACACACACACACACACAACATACACACCAACACACACACACACTTCAACATACACACCAATACACACACACACACTTTAACATACAGTACAGGCCAAACGTTTGGACACACCTTCTCATTCCTGTGGTTTTTCTTAATTTTTTAAAAAATTTTCTACATTGTAGATTAATACTAAAGACGTCCAAACTATGAAGGAACACATGTGGAATTATGTAGTAAACAAAAAAAGTGTTAAACAAACCAGAATATGTTTTATATTTTAGATTCTTCAAAGTAGCCATCTTTTGCTTTAATGACAGATTTGCACACTCTTTGAAATTTTCTCAACCAGCTTCATTACGTTTCCACCTGGAATGGTTTTCAATGAATGTTTGTGCCTTGTCTAGAGTGAATTTTTGGAATTTGTTGCTTTTTTAATGTGTTTGAGACCATCAGTTGGGTTGTGCAGAGGTAGAGTTGGTAAAATATAAAACATATTCTGGTTTGTTTAACACTTTTTGGTTCACTACATAATTCTTCATAGTTTGGATGTCTTCAGTATTAATCTACAATGTAGAAAATAAAAATAATCAAGAAAAAACATTGAAGAGAAGGTGTGTCCAAACTTTTGGCCTGTACTGTACACACCAATACACACACACACACACACACACACTCCAACATACACACCAACATACACACCAACATAAACACACACACACTTCAACTGTAAATTATATTTTGGTGTGCGTGTGTCTGTGTGTATATTAGTGTGTGTGTGTGTGTGTGTGTGTGTGTATTTTGGTGTGTTTGTGTGTTGGTTGTGTATGTGTGTATATATTGGTGTGTGTTTGTGTGTTGGTTGTGTATGTGTGTATATATTGTTGTGTGTGTGTGTGTGCTCGCTGCGTTGCTGATTTCTTTGTACCTAGCAGAGGAGAATAGCGCATGCCAGCATTGCACACACACACACACACACACACACACACACACTGCTGATCTCTGATTTTCATTCCAACCTGCAGCAAAAGCAAAATGAGTGTGTATGTATGCGAGTGTGTGTGTGTGTGTGTGTGTGTGTGTGTGTGTGTTTGGCCCTGCGTGCAGCGTTCAGTTTCCAGTCTGCAGAATTCCCCTTGTTCCTGAGGCGAACATTCGGTTTGGATTTGGGGGCAGGAAGGCAGAATTTGATCCTTGCGCTCTGTGTGTGTGTGTGTGTGTGTGTGTGTGTGTGTGTGTGCGCATGTCCAATCTAAACCAGATATGTGTCACTTTAGCCATAATGGAAAAGGCTTTTATCTAAAGTGGCTCCTTTTCTTAATAGCCGTGCTCAGTTATGGCCAGCACGGCTCCAAACCCAAACCCCGACCTTACCGGCAGCCGCCCCAACTCCACTTACGCTGCCTCATTAAGTGCTCTCCCTGTACGCGGGCTTCCCTCTGTGTGTGTGTGTGTGTGTGTGTGTGTGTGTGTGTGTGTGGATATCGATCAGCGATCGGGAAGCGGTAACAGCCGGCTGTTCCGGGCGATCCCCGGCTCCACGTGTGAACACAAGAGCCGAGAAGAGGGCATGTCTAAACCCTTAGATTAGGGAGCGGGGCGGGTCAGTAGCTTTTCAGACAGATCCAGTATGACCAAAAGTATGTGGACGCCTCTCCTGAAAGACAGTCTGACAAGCTCTGTGTTGTGGGATGAATTGGAATGCTGATTGTGAGTCAGGCCTTCTCAGATTGCTCTGTGATTGTCGGACATCCTGTGAGCATAAATATGGATCAGTGGTAGCTTAGAGGTCAACGTCCTGGACCTGAAATCAAATCAAGCTCCTGTTGGACCCCTGAGCAAGGCACCTAGGAAATAGATGCTGAATTGTCTTGTGTTGGCTTTGGATTGCACAGTTTGGAGTGTACATGTGAGAATTTGTGCCCATTCTGTAAACAGAGCATTTTGAATTAAGGCACAGAGGTTAACGCAGAAGGCCTGGCTTGCAGTCGACATTCCGATTCATCTCAGACTGAGCCCGCTTTGTGCACATGCTAAAACAGGAAGGTCGATAACCAACACACGTGTCCACATACTTTTGGCTTTAGTGCTAGCAGTGATGTTACGACATAATCGACTTGGCACGGATCTGAGCTTCTGAGAGTCAAAGTTCTGAGACACACACACACACGCGCGCACACACACGCACACACACACCTTGATTGCTTCTGTCAGACTCAGTGAGCGTGAAAGTTGTAATTTTACAGCAGACGAGCTGCAGTAACGTTTACTCGAGCTGCGCCGGGCGCCCCGCGGACCTCTCGGGCTCCGACCCGCTTCCCTTCCGACGTTATTTCCTTTTTCCTCCGTACAAGGACGTTCGACAGCGCGCGTCGTCTCGACAGGAAGTCCTCCGTCCGGCGGGGGCGCGTCAGAACCTCACGTCTGCTCACGATCAGCAGGAAGCGGTTCGGTTAGTGTTGGGAACCGGAACCGGAACCAGACCGTCGGCTTGTCGGACGCCCATGGTGACCTTTGTGTGCTAGAACAACCGCTGCTCCTCTGAGAAGCGTCTCACAAGACTGTGGAGTGTGTCTGTGGGAATTTGTGCCCATTTATCCCAGAGCTGTTGTGTGGCGGAGAGGTCAGGGTCTCTGTGCACGATGCTGGAGTTTCTCAGTTTTTACAAGCTTTTGTTCATCTCTTTGTGAACTGATTTATTACACCTGTTACAGACTTTGGAATATATCTGTGGGAATTTGTGCCCATTCATCCCAGAGCTGTTAAGCAGGGTTAAAGTCAGGGCTCTGTGCAGGACGCAGGAGAAAAGGGCCTTCCCTAAACTGTTGTTGCAAAGTAGAAAGCCTATGATTTCCCTTATATACCTGATTTATTACACCTGTTACAGACTTTGGAGTATATCTGTGGGAATTTGTGCCCATTTATCCCAGAGCTGTTGAGTGGTGGTGAGGTTGGGGCTCTGTCCAGGACGTGAGAGGAAACGTCCTTCCCTAAACTGTTGCTAGAAAGACTTTGATGTATATCTGTGGGAATTTGTGCCCATTCATTTTGGAGCTGTTGAGTGGGGTTGAGGTCGGGGCTCTGTGCAGGACGCAGGAGGAAATGTCCTTCCCTAAACTGTTGCTGTAAAGTTGGAGCTTCTGATTTTCCTTCTAAACTGATTTATTTTACCTGTTACAGACTTTGGAGTGTATCTGTGGGAATTTGTGCCCATTCACCCACTGGAGACACTGGACATTAATTCAGTGATTAGAAGGAAGAGGCGTCTCGATACTTTTGGACTTTATGTTGGACTACAAATTCTGATTGCATTGGTATCAAGGGGCCACAGAGGAGGGGCCACACTTAATCAGCTGGGTTCTGTTCGAATCCCCTTGTTAAAAACCGTCTCATGCTCGTTCAGCATCTCCAGCATGACCAGGTCCTCCCAGTTAAAACCACATCAGGTCCTGAAAGTGTCGTTACTCCTGAGTTAGGAAGCGCCTGCTGTTTATTTATTTATTTATTTGTTTTTTTTTTTTGTTTGCTTGTTTTGTTTTGTTTTTTGTTTATTTATGTATGTATTTATGTATTTATTTTATTTTATTATGTATGTATGTATGTATTTTATATTATTTTATTATTTATTCATGTATTTATTCATGTATTTATTTATTTAATTTTATTTAATTTTATTAGTAATTAGTTAATTAATTAATCAGTTTATTTATTTTATTTTTTATGTATTTACGTATTTATTTTATTTGTAAAATTTTTTTATAATTTATTTATGTATTTGTTTATTTATTTTTTATTATTTCTGTACTTATTTCTGTATTTATTTCTGTATTGATTTCTATATTTTATTTATTTATTTATTTTAATATTTATTTATTTTATTTTATTTTATTTATTTTATTATTTATTTATTTATTTAATTTTATTTTATTTTATTATTTATTTGTGTGTTTATTTATTTATGTAATTATTTATGTATTTATTTATTTATTATGTTTAGAAATGAGCACCCTGGTTAGGGGGGCGCGCCCAGGGGGAGCTGCTCGACGTTATTTATGTTAATTAAAATAGAACTTTTATGCTCTCGGGTCGTAAGCGGAATGAAATGAAGCGTATTGATTAAAGGATAAAATATATGAATGATATTATGGGTGGCGCTCGGTGTTACTGTATAATCGATACGCAGGTCACACGCGGCGGCCTGCGCGGCTCTGTAACGCATTATTCCTCAGTTATAACCGCCGTGTGTTTAATTCCACTGTTAAACTTCATTCATCTCTATTAACTACATTTATTATAGAAATATCAGGGATCAGGGACCTGGACCATCCGCTGGTCGCTCGTCCTATTATATATAAAAACGAACAGCTAGAACAGCAGCCGCTCTCTCAAGAAGCTTCTCACAAGATCTTCGAGTAGGCCTGTGGGAATTTGTGCCCATTCAGCGTTTGTATGGCTGAGCGCCGATTCTTAGTTGATGTTCCGATTCATTCCAGAGCTGCTGAGTGGGGCGGAGGTCAGAGCTCTGTACAGGACACAACGGGAAAAGGGTTTTGGGACATTTGTTAGGATTCTAGAAGCACGTTTGTAAGGATGAAGACATGAGGACGTTTAAATCACAACGTTTATCGTTGTTTTAAATGAAAGTCTTCAGGCCAGAAGTGTTTAAGAAAAGTTTGAAGTGTGTTTACAGCGGGACATTCGTAAAGATAGAAATGTAAAGTGTAAAGTGTCTAGCAGATTGTACAATTTTAATATGATCTAGTTGAAAGTCAAATATAATTTTAGCTGTCAGGTTTCTAGAAGGACAGTAAAGTTTTGGATGTTTCTAGTTTGTAAAGTTTAGATGTCGAGCTTCTAGCGGGACATTTGTAAAGTTTTGAATGTTTCTAGCAGGACATTCATAAAGTTTTAAGTGTAAAGTTTCTAGCAGGACATTTGTAAAGTTTCAGTTGTCACGTTTGTAAGAGGACTGTAAAGTTTCCTATGACATGTTTCTAGCAAACTATTTGTAAAGTTTGTTGAGTTGAAGATGTTGAGTTTTTAGGAGGACCATAAAGTTTCAGATGTCAAATTTCTAGCAGGACATTTGTAAAGTTTTAGACGTCGAGTTTTCAGGAGGACATTTGTAAAGTTTTAGACATCGAAATTGTAAGAGTACAGTAAAGTTTTAGATGTCGAGTTTTAAGGAGGACATTAAGGTTTCGGATGTTTCTTGCAGGACGTTTGTAAAGTTTCAGATGTAAAGTTTGGGATGTGAAGTTTCTATCACAAACTGTGAATGTTAAGTGTCTAGCAGGATATTTGTAAAGTTTTCGATTTCATGTCTCTAGCGAAATATTTGTAAAGTTTAAAGTGTCGAATTTCTAGCAGGACATTTGTAAAGTTTCTTGCAAAATAAAGTTCAAGATGTCATGTTTCACGAACAATATTAGTAAGGTTTTACATGCCGAGTTTTTATCAGGATATTTGTAAAGTAGTTTCAGATGTAAAGTTTCTAGCAGGACACTTGTAAAATTTACATGTAGAGTTTCTAGCACAATATTTGTAGTTTCAGATGTCAGACTTTTAGCAGGACCTAAAAATGTAATTTATCAACATATCTTTGTAAACTTTACTGCACTACTACTAATATATATTTTTTAACACTGAAGGTTTACGTTTGACGTTTGATCACGTGACTAACGTGACATTTTGACACCTGTGTTATTACGGTGATTTTTGTGATCTTTATGTCCGTGGACGGTTCAGGTTCTCGAGCTCATAACCTTCTGATTTCGGCCCTAACGAGCTGGCCCCTGGTCTGGTTTACCGTCTGGTTTACGGCCTCGTTGGTGTCCAGTTAGTCGCCCCCTCGTTTGCCTGATCTGCTGAGCGTGAGGTTTTGACCTCTGCCAGTTTGGTTTGAACCCTGAGTAATGAAGCTGCCAGCCTGAGCGTGTCTGCTGGGGTCGTGACCTCATTATGGATAATGAGAGGCAGTTTGTGGGTCAGTGTGAGAGGTCAGGACCTCACGACTGATCCTGCACCCCCCACAGACCTGATCGCTCTTATATTACAGTCAGAAATAACCAGGAGCTAAAGTACAGCTAACGGTAAAAACGCCGTAACGCTAAATGTTTACAGCGGATAAACATGGGGCTGCACCTCACTAATGTTTACATTCAACAACCAGCTCAACCCTCATCCATTCATCACGTATTCATCCATTCATCCATTCAGCCCTCATCCGTTCATTTAACCCTCAACCCTCATCCATTTATCACGTATTCATCCATTCATCACGTATTCATTCATTCATTCAACCCTCATCCATTCATCACGTATTCATCCATTCATCACGTATTCATTCATTCATTCAACCCTCATCCATTTATCACGTATTCATCCATTCATCACGTATTCATTCATTCAACCCTCATCCATTCATCACGTATTCATTCATTCATCCATTCAGCCCTCATCCGTTCATTTAACCCTCAACCCTCATCCATTTATCACGTATTCATCCATTCATCACGTATTCATTCATTCATCACGTATTCATTCATCACGTATTCATCCATTCATCCATTCAGCCCTCATCTGTTCATTTAACCCTTATCCCTCAGACATTCAACCCTCATCCATTCATCACATATTTATTCATTTATTCAAACCATTTAACCCTCATTCATTCATTTGTCCTTCATCTAATCTTTTAACCATCATCCATTCATTCAACCCTCATTTGTTTATTCAACCTCATCCATTCATCATGTATTCATCCATTCATCACGTATTCATTATGTATTCATTCATTTATTCAACCCTCATCCATTCATCACATATTCATCCAATCTTTCATCAATCTCATCAATTTCATCATCAATCTTTTAACCCTCACCCATTCATTACTTATTCATTTATTCATTCATTCAACTTTTATCCATTCATCATGTATTCATCCATCCATCCATTTATTCATTCAACCTTCATCTATTCATCATATATTCACCCATTTATTCAACCTTCATCCAACTATTCAACCCTTTATCACATATCAATCCTTTCATTCAACTCTCATCCAGTCATTACTTCTTTATCCATTCATTCAACCCTTTGTTCTTTCAACCCTTATCCATTTATTACATTTATTCATCTAGCCTTCATCCATTCATCATGTATTCATTCATTCATTCAACCTTTATCCATTATTACATATTTATCCATTCATTTAACCCTCATTTGATCATTCACCCTCATCCATTCTATTCATCACATATTCTTCCATTCATTTAACCCTCATCAATTCATTCAACCTTAATATCTTCATCACATACACATCCATTCATTCAGCGCTTATCCATTCATCACGTATTCATCCATTCATCACATAATTATTCATTCATTATGTATTGATTCATTCATTCGACCCTCATCCATTTATCACGTATTCATTCATACATTCAACCCTCACCCATCCATTACATATTCATTCATTCATTCAATCATTCAATCTTCATTTCTCATTGCATGTTTACTCTTCCATTCATTATGTATTCATCTGTTCTTTCAACCATCATCCCATTACAACATATGTTTATCCTTTTATTCAACCTTCACCCCCCTTCCCCCTCCCCCCTCATCAGTCAGTACTGGATGTTCTCTGATGGAGGGATGTGCTGTTAAATTGCCTATTAGGGAAAAAAAATCTAACAGCAGCCGGAGAGACTTAAATCACCCGACCGACACACACACACACACACACACACACACACACGACCGACTCAGACTCTCACACTTTTACTTCTTTATGTGATTGATGTCGCTTCATCACACACACACACACACTCACACACACACACACACTCACACACTCACACACACACCTGTCATCCACAGCCACTTCACAAAGTGGTATTTTCAATTCTGTATGGGTCGTTGATCAGAGGACACCATGTCCTGACCACACACACACTCACACACACACACACACACACACACACACTCTCTCTCTCACACACACACACACAAACTCTCTCACACACACACTCTCACACTGCTGCTGTTCACAGAACCTCGAACACTTTCATTTAGCCTCTTTCTTTCTTTTCCACCGTCTCTAACGTCCGAGTTCACAGCGTTTTATAAAGTGTACAATTGCTGCAGGGAACCCGCAGACTAGCAGCCGCACACTTGTACACGCTCACACGCTAACTGCTAGCCTAGCAGGCGGCCAGCACGTCTTTCCTGCCTCTTTGTTGCAGACGCAGCTTCTGAATAACCTCCGTCTTTAATTTCCTGGTTTTGTCTCTCCTCCATTGTGTTTCCCCTCGACTATCTGACAGTAATTGATTGGACGCCGCTGCATTCCTTTAATGCCGCCGCGTCCTATCGAGCTTCTGTACCTGCGCGGTACGTCCGCCAGAAACTGGAGAAACTTTTCCAGCGCTGATAAGAGAGCCGAGTTCTCAGCGAGAGCTCTTCAGTGGACCATTAAGTCCCAGTCCTGAGGACGGTTCAGCTTTCCTCATTAGCACCCCGCCCGTCTCCCGGTCGATGGTCCGTTTCGGCTGCTGGGTGTCTCCTCGCGGTCTCATCTCAAGGAGAAACACGGGGTTCTGAAGGACGGTGGCGACGAACACAAAATCAATCCGGGCTACAGAAACCGTTTAGTACCGTAGACACCCATTCCTAGTGCTGTCGACCGGTCAGGCGGCCAAACAGACACGATAGGCTGTGTTTGAGGGAGAGGGGGGTTGCACTGGTGTTTTATTGCTGCTGCAATTGCGGCCTCTGCTCTTGGCAATTTAGCATCATAAAGCTGCACATTCATTCATTCACTGTCTGCTTTACCGTCACTTCATCCTGGTCAGGGTCCCAGTGGGTCAGATTCATAGGGCGAGAGGAGTAGAAACATCCCAGACAGGTGTCAGTCCAGCACAGTGTACACACACACACACACACACACACATACTGTGGACCACAATACACACACTAACTCACACACACACACTAACTCACAGACACACACACACACACACACACACACATATACTGTTGACCACAATAAACACATACACACACTAACTCACACACACACACCACAATACACATGCATACACACACACACACACACACACACACACTAACTCACACACACTCTCACACACACATACTGCTGACCACAATACACACTCACACTAACTCACACTCACACAAACACACACATACTGTGAACAACAATACACACACACACGCATTTATACACACACTAACTCACACACACACATACTGTTGACCACAATAAACACATACACACATCAACTCACACACACACACACACACACACACACTAACTCACACACACACACACACACACACACTAACTCACACACACACACACACACACACATACTGTGGACCACAATACACACACTAACTCTCACACACACACACACACACTAACTCACAGACACACACACACACACACACACACACACATACTGTGGACCACAATACACACACTAACTCTCACACACACACACACACACTAACTCACAGACACACACACACACACACACACATACTGTTGACCACAATAAACACATACACACACTAGCTCGCACACACACACACACACACACATACTGTGGACCACAATACACACACTAACTCTCACACACACACACACACACTAACTCACAGACACACACACACACACACACACACACATACTGTGGACCACAATACACACACTAACTCTCACACACACACACACTAACTCACAGACACACACACACACACACACACACACACACACATACATACTGTTGACCACAATAAACACATACACACACTAACTCACACTCACACACACCTGCTGTGGACCACAATACACATGCATACACACACACACACTCACACACACATACTAACTCACACACACACATAATGTGGACCACAATATACACACACATTCACACACACATACTAACTCACACACACACATAATGTGGACCACAATATACACACACACACACACACACAAACTCTCTCACACACACCAACTCACTGCACAAGGCAGATTCACACAAAGATCATTTTACTGTTTCATTTCAGCATGTTCTCCCTTTTTCTTTCAGTTTAGTCATAACCAATTCCTCTTCCTCATGCCCTCCCTCGGACCTGTGCGTGTACAACCGACCCCTTCTTTTTTGCCCGTATCGGCACGTGAGGTCGGTCTCACGCCTGGAGAGTGACACAGCGTGGAAGACCCCACCCACTTTCCACGTCCGTCTTTTCCCACCCAGCAGGCTATCGGTCGATTCTGTCCGCTGCAGGCACCAGGTGGCGCCCAGCCGACCGGTAGCAGAGCCGAGATTCGAACTGGGAGAGTCGGAGCGGCGTGTGAACGGGATATTGATATCACCGATAGTATGGATCAGTGGGGCCAAATCATGTTAGGGTTTGATCAGTGATGGAATAAAACCAGTTCCTGGTAGTGGACTCAGACTTTTGGACCCCGCTGTAGTTACAGTAATGTTGTTGTATCAATCAGAGACGCTGCCAGACTTTCTGCCTCCGTTCGTTCCAGTACAGAGGCGCGCGCACACACACACGCACACACACACACACACACACACACACACACACGAGCAGCTGAGCTTTTAACTGTAGTGAGTGATGGAGATTAAAACCTTCAAACCCGAAGTCGAAGAAAAGATCCTTACTGAGGAACTCATCGATCCTTTCATACTCGACATGCACAAAAGTATTGGGATGCCAGTTCAACCCACGACAGCTGATCACATGCTTCATATAACTGTGCAGCAACAGTTTAGGGAAGGTCCTCTTCTGTTCCAGCATGACTGTTCAGTGTCCTGCACGGAGCCCTGACCTCAACCCCACTCAACAGCTCTGGGATGAATCGGAACATCGACTCATCAGTGCCAGCCATACTGACTGAATGGGCACAAATCCCCACAGACGTACTTCAAAGTCTTGTGAGAAGCTTCTCACACCATTCGTTTTTGACGCCTCTTCAGGAGTCCAAATACTTTTGGCCGTTTAGCATCGTAAAGCTACAGATTCATTCATTCACTGTCTGTTTTACCACCGCTTTATCCTGATCAGGGTCCCAGTGGGTCAGATTCATAGGGAGAGAAGTAGGAAACACACACACATTTATACACACTAACTCACACACACACACACACACTCACATACACACACATACACACTCTAACACACACACACACATATACTGTGAACAACAAGACACACACACATTTATACACACACACACACACACTCACAAACATATACACACTAACTCACACTCACACACACACACACACATACTGTGAACAATACACACACTAACTCACACACACACTCACAAACACACACATTTATACACACATTAACTCACACACACACACACTCACATACACAAACATACACACACTAACTCACACACTTTCACACACTCACATACACACACATACACACTCTAACACACACACACACACATACTGTGAACAACAATACACACACACATTTATACACACACACACACTCACAAACATACACACACTAACTCACACTCACACACACACACACACATACTGTGAACAATACACACACTAACTCACACACACACTCACAAACACACACATTTATACACACATTAACTCACACACACACACACACTCACATACACACCTACACACTCTAACACACACACACACATACTGTGAACAACAATACACACACACATTTATACACACACACACTCACAAACATACACACACTAACTCACACACACACACACATACTGTGAACAATACACACACTAACTCACACACACACACACTCACATACACAAACATACACACACTAACTCACACACTTTCACACACTCACATACACACTCTAACACACACACACACATACTGTGAACAACAATACACACACACCTTTATACACACACACACACTCACAAACATACACACACTAACTCACACTCACACACACACACATACTGTGAACAATACACACACTAACTCACACACACACACTCACAAACACACACATTTATACACACATTAACTCACACACACACACACACACTCACATACACAAACATACACACACTAACTCACACACTTTCACACACTCACATACACACTCTAACACACACACACACATACTGTGAACAACAATACACACACACATTTATACACACACACACACTCACAAACATACACACACTAACTCACACTCACACACACACACACACATACTGTGAACAATACACACACTAACTCACACACACACACTCACAAACACACACATTTATACACACATTAACTCACACACACACACACACTCACATACACAAACATACACACACTAACTCACACAGTTTCACACACTCACATACACACACATACACACTCTAACACACACACACACACATACTGTGAACAACAATACACACACACATTTATACACACACACACACTCACAAACATACACACACTAACTCACACTCACACACACACACACATACTGTGAACAACAATACACACACACATTTATACACACACACACACTCACAAACATACACACACTAACTCACACTCACACACACACACACATACTGTGAACAATACACACACTAACTCACACACTCACAAACACACACATTTATACACACATTAACTCACACACACACACACACACACTCACATACACAAACATACACACACTAACTCACACACTTTCACACACACACATACTGTGAAAAATAATACACACACACACACTTACACACACTAACTCATACTCACACATACTGTGGACCACAATACACACTCACACACACACGCATACTGTGGACTACAAAATGCACACCTACTCACACACACACACACACACAATCTAACTCACACACACTGACACACACATACACACACATACTGTTGACCACAATAAACACACACACTCACACACTAACTCGTACTGTGGACCACATATACTCACACACACACACAGACTTACACACGCATACTGTTAACCGCAATACACACACACACACACACACACACTTACACTTGCATACTGTTAACTGCAATAAACACACACACACACGCATACTGTTAACCACAATAGACACACACACACACACACACAATCTAACTCACACACACACATTTACACACATATACACACTTACTGTTGACCACAATAAACACTCTCTCTCACACACACACACACACAATCTAACTCACACACACACACACATACTGTTAACCACAATAAACACACACACACACACACACACATACTGTTAACCACAATAGACACACACACACACACAATCTAACTCACACACACACATTTACACACATATACACACTTACTGTTGACCACAATAAACACTCTCTCTCACACACACACACACAATCTAACTCACACACACACACACATACTGTTAACCACAATAAACACACACACACACACACACACACTCATACTGTGGACTACAATATGCACACCTACTCACACACACAATCTAACTCACACACACACTTACTTACACACACACACACACAAACACACAAACACACATACTGTGGACCACAATACACACACACACACACACACACACATACTAACTCTCACACACTCACACACACACACTGTGAACAACAATACACACACTTGCACTCATACACACACTAACTCACAATCTAACTCACACACACAAACTCTTACTTACACAAACACTCTCACACACACACACATATACACACACACATACTTTGAACAACAATAGACACACATGCAATCATACACACTAACTCTCTCTCACACACACACTAACTCACTGTGGACCACATTAAACTCTCTCTCTCACACACACACACACACACACACACACACACACACACACACACACAATCTAACACACACACACTTTAAACAGTTGGCCTGATTGCATGCAGTGCTACCCACCGAGCCTTCGCCCCGCCCAGATCAACAGATCTCAGGACCAAATATAAATAATAAATAAATAAAGAATAAAACCGCGGTACATGACGGTACATGACAGAACACGACGGGTCTCAGTAACGTTGATAAATAACCTTTATCTCTCCGTCGGCTCCTGTCAAAAACCCCAGACGAACATCAGCGGCGTCCGGCCGACGCCCGTCTCCCTCCCAAATGTCAGCTTAGCATCTCCACACGTCACTGACATTTCAATACGGGGCTGAATAATCCCGCCGACACATCCACACATCCTCACTGTCTGTTTCACCACTGCTTTAACCTGGTCAGGGTCACAGTGGGCCTCATTCATTTGGCCAAAAATAGGGTTCGATCCTCAGGGAAGTTTGGCACGTTCGGCTCACACGGCGTACAGAAGGTGGATTGGCAGGTCTGAATTGAACCCGTGAGTAATGAGTGAGTGAGTGAATGAGTAAGTGTGCCTCCTAAATAGTTGGCGAAGGGCAAGGCTGCGTTCCTGCCCCCATGCCCAGTGTTTTAGGGAGGCACGGCACCACCACGACCCTGACCAGGAGGAAGCGGCCCCACCTGTACGCCACCCCGATCGCGTTTCAGCCCACGGCGGATAAAAACACGCATCTGTTCCATCCGTCACTCTGGGCTTTGTCTGGCGCTCCTCCTGAGGCAGGTTCGGGGTGGGTTATAAGGGTCAGGGGTTAAAAGGGCATGTCTGGGGGTCTAAGTGTGGGTTATTATCAGCGTGGGCGCCGCAGGAAGTGGGCATGAGAGGGTGAGACCGCGCCGTGACAAATGAGTGAGTGGAACTCGTGTTACAAACACATGGCAGCAGAACGGAGACGAATTAACAGAGACGTCATGGAGACGCCTGACAGAGAGGTGTGTGTGTGTGTGTGTGAGAGTGTGTGTGAGAGTGTGTGTGTGTGTGTGTGTGAGAGTGTGTGTGTGTGAGAGAGAGTGTGTGTGTATGTGTGTGTGTGTGTGTGTGTGTGTTTGGCTTTTTATGAACATGCAGATGTGTTTATCTGCTCAGATGTATAACGGACTTGAAATAGAAACACACACACACACACTTACACACACACACACTTATACACACACACACACACACACACACACACACACATATATATATATATATACACACTTACACACACACACTCACACACACAAATATATACACACATTTATATACACACACACACGAATATATATATATATATATATATACACACTCACTTACACACACTCAAATATATATACACACACACTCAAATATATACACACATTTATATACACACACACACGTATATATAAATATATATATATACAGTACCAGCCAAACGTTTGGACACACCTTCTCATTCCTGTGGTTTTTCTTAATTTTTTTTAAATTTTCTACATTGTAGATTAATACTAAAGACGTCCAAACTACGAAGGAACACATGTGGAATTATGTAGTAAACAAAAAAGTGTTAAACAAACCAGAATATGTTTTATATTTTAGATTCTTCAAAGTAGCCATCTTTTGCTTTAATGACAGATTTGCACACTCTTTGAAATTTTCTCAACCAGCTTCATTAGGTTTCCACCTGGAATGGTTTTCAATGAATGTTTGTGCCTTGTCTAGAGTGAATTTTTGGAATTTGTTGCTTTTTTAATGTGTTTGAGACCATCAGTTGGGTTGTGCAGAGGTAGAGTTGGTAAAATATAAAACATATTCTGGTTTGTTTAACACTTTTTGGTTCACTACATAATTCTTCATAGTTTGGATGTCTTCAGTATTAATCTACAATGTAGAAAATAAAAATAATCAAGAAAAAACATTGAAGAGAAGGTGTGTCCAAACTTTTGGCTGGTGTGTCCAAACTTTTGGCCTGTACTGTATATATATATATATATATATACACACACACTCACACACACTCAAATATATACACACATTTATATACACACACACACGTATATACAGTGTATCACAAAAGTGAGTACACCCCTCACATTTCTGCAAATATTTCATTATATCTTTTCATGGGACAACACTATAGACATGAAACTTGGATATAACTTAGAGTAGTCAGTGTACAGCTTGTATAGCAGTGTAGATTTACTGTCTTCTGAAAATAACTCAACACACAGCCATTAATGTCTAAATAGCTGGCAACATAAGTGAGTACACCCCACAGTGAACATGTCCAAATTGTGCCCAAATGTGTCGTAGTCCCTCCCTGGTGTCATGTGTCAAGGTCCCAGGTGTAAATGGGGAGCAGGGCTGTTAAATTTGGTGTTTTGGGTACAATTCTCTCATACTGGCCACTGGATATTCAACATGGCACCTCATGGCAAAGAACTCTCTGAGGATGTGAGAAATAGAATTGTTGCTCTCCACAAAGATGGCCTGGGCTATAAGAAGATTGCTAACACCCTGAAACTGAGCTACAGCATGGTGGCCAAGGTCATACAGCGGTTTTCCAGGACAGGTTCCACTCTGAACAGGCTTCGCCAGGGTCGACCAAAGAAGACGAGTCCACGTGTTCGGCGTCATATCCAGAGGTTGGCTTTAAAAAATAGACACATGAGTGCGGCCAGCATTGCTGCAGAGGTTGAAGACGTGGGAGGTCAGCCTGTCAGTGCTCAGACCATACGCCGCACACTGCATCAACTCGGTCTGCATGGTCGTCATCCCAGAAGGAAGCTGACTCACAAGAAAGCCAGCAAACAGTTTGCTGAAGACAAGCAGTCCAAGAACATGGATTACTGGAATGCCCTGTGGTCTGACGAGACCAAGATAAACTTGTTTGGCTCAGATGGTGTCCAGCATGTGTGGCGGCGCCCTGGTGAGAAGTACCGAGACAACTGTATCTTGCCTACAGTCAAGCATGGTGGTGGTAGCATCATGGTCTTGGGCTGCATGAGTGTTGCTGGCACTGGGGAGCTGCAGTTCATTGAGGGAAACATGAATTCCTACATGTACTGTGACATTCTGAAACAGAGCATGATCCCCTCCCTTCGAAAACTGGGCCTCATGGCAGTTTTCCAACAGGATAACGACCCCAAACACAACCTCCAAGATGACAACTGCTTTGCTGAGGAAGCTGAAGGTAAAGGTGATGGACTAAACCCAATTGAGCACCTGTGGCGCATCCTCAAGTGGAAGGTGGAGGAGTTCAAGGTGTCTAACATCCACCAGCTCCGTGATGTCATCATGGAGGAGTGGAAGAGGATTCCAGTAGCAACCTGTGCAGCTCTGGTGAATTCCATGCCCAGGAGGGTTAAGGCAGTGCTGGATAATAATGGTGGTCACACAAAATATTGACACTTTGGGCACAATTTGGACATGTTCACTGTGGGGTGTACTCACTTATGTTGCAGCTATTTAGACATTAATGGCTGTGTGTTGAGTTATTTTCAGAAGACAGTAAATCTACACTGCTATACAAGTTGTACACTGACTACTCTAAGTTATATCCAAGTTTCATGTCTATAGTGTTGTCCCATGAAAAGATATAATGAAATATTTGCAGAAATGTGAGGGGTGTACTCACTTTTGTGATACACTGTATAAATATATATATATATATATATATATATACAGGGGTTGGACAAAATAACTGAAACACCTGTCATTTTAGTGTGGTAGGTTTCATGGCTAAATTGGACCAGTCTGGTGGCCAATCTTCATTAATTGCACATTGCACCAGTAAGAGCAGAGTGTGAAGGTTCAATTAGCAGGGTAAGAGCACAGTTTTGCTCAAAATATTGCAATGCACACAACATTATGGGTGACATACCAGAGTTCAAAAGAGGACAAATTGTTGGTGCACGTCTTGCTGGCGCATCTGTGACCGAGACAGCAAGTCTTTGTGATGTATCAAGAGCCACGGTATCCAGGGTAATGTCAGCATACCACCAAGAAGGACAAACCACATCCAACAGGATTAACTGTGGACGCAAGAGGAAGCTGTCTGAAAGGGATGTTCGGGTGCTAACCCGGATTGTATCCAAAAAACATAAAACCACGGCTGCCCAAATCACGGCAGAATTAAATGTGCACCTCGACTCTCCTGTTTCCACCAGAACTGTCCGTCGGGAGCTCCACAGGGTCAATATACACGGCCGGGCTGCTATAGCCAAACCTTTGGTCACTCGTGCCGATGCCAAACGTCGGTTTCAATGGTGCAAGGAGCGCAAATCTTGGGCTGTGGACAATGTGAAACATGTATTGTTCTCTGATGAGTCCACCTTTACTGTTTTCCCCACATCCGGGAGAGTTACGGTGTGGAGAAGCCCCAAAGAAGCGTACCACCCAGACTGTTGCATGCCCAGAGTGAAGCATGGGGGTGGATCAGTGATGGTTTGGGCTGCCATATCATGGCATTCCCTTGGCCCAATACTTGTGCTAGATGGGCGCGTCACTGCCAAGGACTACCGAACCGTTCTGGAGGACCATGTGCATCCAATGGCGGTGCCGTGTATCAGGATGACAATGCACCAATACACACAGCAAGACTGGTGAAAGATTGGTTTGATGAACATGAAAGTGAAGTTGAACATCTCCCATGGCCTGCACAGTCACCAGATCTAAATATTATTGAGCCACTTTGGGGTGTTTTGGAGAAGCGAGTCAGGAAACGTTTTCCTCCACCAGCATCACGTAGTGACCTGGCCACTATCCTGCAAGAAGAATGGCTTAAAATCCCTCTGACCACTGTGCAGGACTTGTATATGTCATTTCCAAGACGAATTGACGCTGTATTGGCCGCAAAAGGAGGCCCTACACCATACTAATAAATTATTGTGGTCTAAAACCAGGTGTTTCAGTTATTTTGTCCAACCCCTGTATATATACACACACACTCACACACACTCAAATATATACACACATTTATATACACACACACACGTGTATATATAAATATATATACAGTGTATCACAAAAGTGAGTACACCCCTCACATTTCTGCAGATATTTAAGTATATCTTTTCATGGGACAACACTGACAAAATGACACTTTGACACAATGAAAAGTAATCTGTGTGCAGCTTATATAACAGTGTAAATTTATTCTTCCCTCAAAATAACTCAATATACAGCCATTAATGTCTAAACCACCGGCAACAAAAGTGAGTACACCCCTTAGTGAAAGTTCCTGAAGTGTCAATATTTTGTGTGGCCACCATTATTTCCCAGAACTGCCTTAACTCTCCTGGGCATGGAGTTTACCAGAGCTTCACAGGTTGCCACTGGAATGCTTTTCCACTCCTCCATGACGACATCACGGAGCTGGCGGATATTCGAGACTTTGCGCTCCTCCACCTTCCGCTTGAGGATGCCCCAAAGATGTTCTATTGGGTTTAGGTCTGGAGACATGCTTGGCCAGTCCATCACCTTTACCCTCAGCCTCTTCAATAAAGCAGTGGTCGTCTTAGAGGTGTGTTTGGGGTCATTATCATGCTGGAACACTGCCCTGCGACCAAGTTTCCGGAGGGAGGGGATCATGCTCTGCTTCAGTATTTCACAGTACATATTGGAGTTCATGTGTCCCTCAATGAAATGTAACTCCCCAACACCTGCTGCACTCATGCAGCCCCAGACCATGGCATTCCCACCACCATGCTTGACTGTAGGCATGACACACTTATCTTTGTACTCCTCACCTGATTGCCGCCACACATGCTTGAGACCATCTGAACCAAACAAATTAATCTTGGTCTCATCAGACCATAGGACATGGTTCCAGTAATCCATGTCCTTTGTTGACATGTCTTCAGCAAACTGTTTGCAGGCTTTCTTGTGTAGAGACTTCAGAAGAGGCTTCCTTCTGGGGTGGCAGCCATGCAGACCAATTTGATGTAGTGTGCGGCGTATGGTCTGAGCACTGACAGGCTGACCCCCCACCTTTTCAATCTCTGCAGCAATGCTGACAGCACTCCTGCGCCTATCTTTCAAAGACAGCAGTTGGATGTGACGCTGAGCATGTGCACTCAGCTTCTTTGGACGACCAACGCGAGGTCTGTTCTGAGTGGACCCTGCTCTTTTAAAACGCTGGATGATCTTGGCCACTGTGCTGCAGCTCAGTTTCAGGGTGTTGGCAATCTTCTTGTAGCCTTGGCCATTTTCATGTAGCACAACAATTCGTCTTTTAAGATCCTCAGAGAGTTCTTTGCCATGAGGTGCCATGTTGGAACTTTCAGTGACCAGTATGAGAGAGTGTGAGAGCTGTACTACTAAATTGAACACACCTGCTCCCTATGCACACCTGAGACCTAGTAACACTAACGAGTCACATGACATTTTGGAGGGAAAATGACAAGCAGTGCTCAATTTGGACATTTAGGGGTGTAGTCTCTTAGGGGTGTACTCACTTTTGTTGCCGGTGGTTTAGACATTAATGGCTGTATATTGAGTTATTTTGAGGGAAGAATAAATTTACACTGTTATATAAGCTGCACACAGACTACTTTTCATTGTGTCAAAGTGTCATTTTGTCAGTGTTGTCCCATGAAAAGATATACTTAAATATCTGCAGAAATGTGAGGGGTGTACTCACTTTTGTGATACACTGTATATATATATATATATATATATATATACACACACACTCACACACACTCAAATATATACACACACACACTCAAATATATACACACATTTATACACACACACACACTCAAATATATACACACATTTATACACACACACACACTCAAATATATACACACATTTATACACACACACACACACACACACTCAAATATATACACACATTTATACACACACACACACTCAAATATATAAACACATTTATACACACACACACTCAAATATATACACACATTTATACACACACACACACACTCAAATATATAAACACATTTATACACACACACACACTCAAATATATACACACATTTATACACACACACACACACACTCAAATACTGTATATACACACATATATACACACACACAAATATACACACACTTATACACACACACAGTTTACAGTACAGTGAGCTGAGTTAGTAACCGTACTGCGGTGTAGCAGATGTCTGTAGTTGTTCTTAAGTTCGTTATCTGTAGTTCTCTCTCTCTTACTTCCTCTCACATCCCAAACACATGCGTTAGGTGGATTGGCTAATCCGGGTGCACGTTAGTGACGCCTGATGTCGGCGGAAACCGCAGCTCCGATTGAAAAATGATGATGGAGTTCCTGACCTCAACCTCACTAAACATTTTCGTTTTGCTTAAAAGCTTTAAATAAAAGGCCACAAGTTCCCACAGACGCATTCCAGAACCACGTGAGCAGCTTTAAAAGAGCAGGCTATGGTTATAGAGGATCAGAGGGAGGCAGATCCACAGTTTTGAAATATGACGTTCAGCGAGCTCATGGTCAGCGTCCGCATAGTTTTGGTGTGTGTGTGTGTGTGTGTGTGTGTGTGTAGCCTGGCACAGCATGGCACTCCAGGCCGAGTGCTGTATAAATAACACACGGACGCTTTTCGGGAGGATTGTTTGGCTTGTTCATCCCGCCGTGTTTTTCCCCATCTGTGGTGAAGAAGTGTAAGAATTTATTTTTTGGCTTCTGTTGTTCTCTCGTCTCTCTCTCTTCTCTCTCTCTCTAATCTCTCCTTGTGTCTCTCTCTCGTCTCTCGTCTCTCTCTCTCTCCTCTCTCATCTCAAGATTCAAAGTAGCTGTATTGGCATGACTGTAGAAAACAATGTTGCCAAAGCATTACTACGACCTCTGGTCTCTCATCTCTCGTCTTTCTCTCGTGTCTCTCTCTCTCTTTCTCTCTCTCTCTCTCTCTCTCTCTCTCATTTCTCTCGTCTCTCTCTCTCGTGTCTCTCTCTCATCTCTCATATCAAGATTCAAAGTCACTTTATTGGCATGACTATAGAACACAATATTGCCAAAGCATTACAACGTCTGTCTGGTCTCTCATCTCTCGTCTCTCCTCTCGTCTCTCTCTCGTGTCTCTCTCGTCTCTCTCATCTCTCTCTCTCATCTCACGTCTCAAGATACAAGATTCAAAGTAGCTGTATTGGCATGACTATAGAAAACAATATTGCCAAAGCATTACAACGACCTCTGGTCTCTCTTCTCTCGTCTCTGTATCATCTCTCTTCTCGTGTCTCTCTTGTCTCTCTCATCTCTCTCTCTCATCTCACATCTCAAGATTCAAGATTCAAAGTAGCTTTATTGGCATGACTGTAAAAAACAATATTGCCAAAGCATTACAACGTCTGTCTGGTCTCTCATCTCTTGTCTTTCTCTCGTGTCTCTCTCTCTCTCATCTCTATCTCTCGTCTTTCTCTCATCTTTCTCTCGTCTCTCTCTCTCATCTCTCGTCTCTCCTCGTCTCTCTTGTCTCCCCTCTCTCTCGTCTCTCTCTCTTGGCTGATATAACGTCCAACAAACCGTCCTGTTGTTTGGAAATATCAGTTTTTCTGCTGCCAACTTGAGTTATTTATTTGTTTATTTATTTATCTGCAAGCCGAGCAAACACGAGGATTGTTGGGAGGTAAAACAGTGTCTGTGTGTCTGATCCTCACTTCAGAAGCTCGACTCAAGTTCGCTGTTCATCTCAGACCAAAAGAAAAAGCAAAAACGAGATTCTTCTTTCCTCCACGATTCATGCAGTTTTTTTTTTTTTTTTTTATTCATTCATTCATTTATTTATTTGGACAAAGAAGTGTGTGTGCATCATTCATATATACAATATACAATATACAATATACAATATACAATATACAATGTGCATCTGGCATAATAATAATAATAATAGGAGCAGTGTGAAATCTATTCTTATAAACAATATATACAGATACATACACCGATCAGCCACAACATTAAAACCACCTTCTTGTTTCTACACTCACTGTCCATGTTATCAGCTCCACTTACCATATAGAAGCACTTTGTAGTTCTACAATTACTGACTGTAGTCCATCTGTTTCTCTGCATGCTTTGTTACCCCCTTTCACCCTGTTCTTCAATGGTCAGGACCCCCACAGGACCCCCACAGGACCACCACAGAGCAGGTATTATTTAGGTGGTGGATCATTCTCAGCACTGCAGTGACACTGACATGGTGGTGGTGTGTTAGTGTGTGTTGTGCTGGTATGAGTGGATCAGACACAGCAGCGCTGCTGGAGTTTTTAAACACCTCACTGTCACTGCTGGACTGAGAATAGTCCACCAACCAAATATATCCAGCCAACAGCGCCCCGTGGGCAGCGTCCTGTGACCACTGATGAAGGTCTAGAAGATGAGCGACTCAAACAGCAGCAATAGATGAGCGATCGTCTCTGACTTTACATCTACAAGGTGGACCGACTAGGTAGGAGTGTCTAATAGAGTGGACAGTGAGTGGACACAGTGTTTAAAAACTCCAGCAGCGCTGCTGTGTCTGATCCACTCATACCAGCACAACACACACTAACACACCAGCACCATGTCAGTGTCACTGCAGTGCTGAGAATCATCCACCACCTAAATAATACCTGCTCTGTGGTGGTCCTGTGGGGGTCCTGACCATTGAAGAACAGGGTGAAAGGGGGTAACAAAGCATGCAGAGAAACAGATGGACTACAGTCAGTAATTGTAGAACTACAAAGTGCTTCTATATGGTAAGTGGAGCTGATAAAATGGACAGTGAGTGTAGAAACAAGGAGGTGGTTTTAATGTTATGGCTGATCGGTGTATACATACAGCAGTACCTTGGTTCTGGGAGTGGTGTTGAGTTTTAAAGATGTTGAGTTTTAAAGACGTTGAGTTTCGAGGTATTTTTCCACATAAGGATGTTTGGGAAACCTGTTAATGCGTCCATGGTCCCGTGGAGCTGCAGATATTTTAGTCTCATGTAAAATAATGAGGTTGTTTTTGACACTTAAACACTGAAAATAACACAAATATAATATAAACACACTGAAATACAATTACTAACAGTTACACATCAATAAAAATACAATAAAAGCTGCACTTTAGTTTTACTTCTTTATTGTTTCCTGACGCTTCTTAATGGTGGAGATGCTAGATATTGGAACACCGTATTCCCTTCAGCACCGGCGCATTCACATGAGAATGAGATGCAGTACAAAGCTTAGCGTGACTTACTGTAGTAAAACAGCGAGTGAGGAATGTGATTAGTGGAGGAACTTATGAGCAGTAATAATGAAGAGAAGTTTAGTGCTCCTGTCTCCTTCTTTTACTACATTAAACCACGTTAAGCTTTATTCTGAACCAGAAACGTTTTAGACTCTGGGAGAAGCTGATTCTGATTCTCACCATTTCTCAGAAGCTGGAGCTGTAACACAAGTTTAAAAGTGAAACAGGGAGGAGAATCCAGATAAACACAGATACACGTGGAGCTGTAACCCTGGATCTGCGTTCTTTTTTGCTCGGCGGTCAGCGTGAGGTCCGTTACCGAATCTCGGAACAATAGCAGGAGGCTAATCAGGAAAATACGCCGCCGGCGGCTCTGAGAGGTAAATAATCTGTTCTGTTTAGTGATCTTCACCATGAGGAATGTGGTATTAGCTGTAATCCCTAAACCAGAGCGCACATTTACAGCACTTATAGCGCCCGAGTGGCCCGATCGCACCCTCTAATCATGCCAATTGTATGTTTATATATATAAACCCGTGTGTGTGTGTGTGTGTGTGTGTGTGTGTGTGTGTGTGTGTGTGTTCATCGTGCAGCTGGCGAACAGTTAAAACCATCATCGCTCGGCCCTGATGTTTTACAGATGTCGAACCGGAGAGGAAAGAATCAGTAAAAATCACATCCATGCGCCGCCGCAGACTGAAACGCCACTATTAATTACCACCGACAACCGCATACATCTGCCAAACGCGTTAGCACCGCTTGTTAGCACTCCTGCGGTGTTCATTAGCCGGCAGTGCCCCGGACCAGGCTAGCTCGTTACGTTTTACAGCGACGCAGCTGCTATTATTTTATCAGCGAATACTAAACACGGCTAACAAGCCGAACGAAGTAGAATTAGCACAGCAGCTAGCATTTTGTTGTCCAGCAAAGGGAATAATGCTAATGTTTGTTATTAATCAGCATTCTCATCTTGTGCTGTGCTGTGCCGTGCTAGCAGCAACGTGTCTTTCAGTAGTGCATCTTTATTTTAAATAATCTTCATCGTATCGATTAGCCGTAGCAAACAACAGGACAACAGTTAGCATTACGCTGCTAGCTAACAATCCGACTGTTTGTACCATGACGGTTTATTTTAGCATCAGCACTAAAACAAACACAAAAACAATAAAGTAATAAAAGAATATTTGTTGACGTTTTTCATCCAGGTAACTTAGCAATTAAGGAGAAGCGAGGCTAGCAGTTAGCACTGTGTGCTAGTTTTGCTAGCATTATTGAAAGGTAATGCACTGCTGTCTTTATTTACTCGTGTAGCTTCGTTAAAGTGTCTTAACAATAATAATAATAATGAGCTCTTGCTTGTTGTTATTGCTTTAGCGTATCTGTTCGTCTACTACAGTTAGCATTAGCATGCTACCAAGTATCATTAGCATGTTAGCAGATAAACAGATGAATAAATAGCGGTAAAGCTGTGACATCTCCAGTATTAGCTTAGCTTCAGCTCTGTGTACAGCTGGGAATGGACTCAAGCAGTTAGCAACGTGGTTAGCGGTTAGCGGTTAGCGGTTAGCATTGGTTTTGTTGTTATTCATGTCATTACGCATGTAGTTTTGCTAATGTGGCTAAAACAAGGGCTGTAACAGGCGGAGGCCATTTTGTTTTACTGGTTTTAATGGTCAATAACCAGCATTTCTTGTGTTTTCATGGCATCGATCTTGTTTTATGCTGGTTTTACTGGGTTTTAATGGTCACCAGCCTGCATTAGTTGCATTTTCATGTAGTTTGTACTGGTTTTGATGGTTAGTAACCAGCATTTATTGTGTTTTTATGCCATCTGTCATGTTTTATACTGGTATTAATGGTCACTAGCCAGCATCTGTTGTGATTTTATGTCATCTGTTGTCTTTTTTATACTGGTTTTTATGTCATCTGTCATGTTTTATGCTGGTTTTGCTGGTTTTAATGGTCAGAAATCAGCATTTTTCTACTTTTTCTACTTCTACTTTTTAATGGTCACTAACCAGCATCTGTTGTTGAATGTCATCTGTTGTGTTTTATACTGGTTCTACTGGTTTTAATGGTCATTAACCATCATGTCTGTTTTACTGTCATTTATTGTGTTTTTGTACTGGTTTTACTGGGTTTTATTGGTCAGTAACCAACATTTATTGTGTTTTTATGTCATTTGTTGTGTTTTATACTGGTTCTACTGGGTTTTAATGGTCTCTAGCCAGCATTTATTGCATTTTCATGCTGTTTTAAGTGGCCACTAACCAACATAAATTGCTTCTTTAGTCATCTCTCATGCTGGTTCTACTGGTTTTAAAGGTTACTAACCAGCATCTGTTGTTGAATGTCATGTGTTGTGTTTTTATACTGTTTCTACTGGTTTTAATGGTCACTAACCAGCATTTATTAGGATTTATTATGATTTTGTGTTTTACTCTCATCTGTTGTGTTTAATGCTGGTTTTACTGGCCTTTAATGGTCACTATCTAGCATTTATTGTGTTTTCATGTCATTTGTCATGTTTTATGTTGTTTATACTGTTTTTTTAACCAGCGTATGTGTTTTAATTCCGACTGGTTTGTTATTATACTGGTTATTCTGGGTTTTACTGGTGACAAACCAGCATTTATTTTCTTTCTGTTTTACTGGTTTTTAATGGTCACTAAGCAGCAGCTGTGTTTTAATGCCATCTGGTCCAGTATTGTGCTATTTCTACTGGTTTTAATGGTCACTAAGCAGCATTTATTGCATTTTCATGATGTTTCTACTGGGTTTACTGGGCATTAGCCAGCATTTACTGAGTTTTCATGTCATCTGTCGTGTTTTATTCTGATTATACTGGCTTTACTGGTCAGTAGCCAGCATTTTGTTATGTTGTTCTGCTGTTTATGCTGGTTTTGATGGTCAGTGACCAGCATTTGTTGTATTTTTATACTGGTTTTATGTTATTTTACTGGTCACTCATCTGCCTTTGGTGTGTTTTAAACACAAACCAGTTAGTGCCAAAGTGAAACCAGTAACAGATCAGTGTTCAGACCAGTAAGCAGCTGATTTGTATCTTAGTGAAACACGTGCTTTAATAAACCTGATGAATTTATTACTATTATATTAATTATTCTGAAGCATCAGCTCATGACCTTTCACCTCTTCTGTCTCCACAGAGCAAGCGGCCAATCAGCAGCAGCCAGGCCATCCGGCTCCGCCCAGCCTGCCCCCGGCCCCGCCCCCTCACAAGCAGCCGTTGGTAACGGCGCTGAACCACAGCTTAGTGATCGGCCGGCGGAACGGAAGCCCCGCCCCTCCCCCGCCTGTCGAGCTGCCCACCACGCCCGAGTCCGTCCCGCTGCAGGACAGCTGGGTCCTGGGCAGCAATGTGCCGCTGGAGAGCCGGTAAGAAACCGTGTGGGGGGGTATCAGGGGGGGCTCTGGACCCACCGTGATCCTGATCACGATAAAGCATTTACCTGAGCGGTTCTGTTTGTGATGTTACTGCCACACAGACCTTCGTGTACACACACACACACACACACACACACACACTCATTTATACACACACACACACACACACACACACACATACACAAACATCAAAACACATATACACACATGCATTCACACACACACACACATACACAAACACACACATTTAGATACACACACATACACACACAAATACACACATTTGGATACACACACACATTCTTACACACATAAATTTAGACATTAACATAACACACACATTTATACACACAGACACAAACACAGAAACATAAAACAACACACACACAAACATCAAAACACATATAGACACATGCATTCACACACACACACACACACACACACACACACATTCCTATATAGACAGACACACACTTCAAAACACATAAACACACACACACATTTATACACACAGACATAAACACACACACACATTTATACACAAACACACACACACACTTCTGTTATTATGGATAAAGGTTGTCCACCATGGAACAAATACGCACACATTTAGATACATGCACACACTTTCATACATATATACACACACACACACACACACACACACACAGAGTACCGTACACAGCGTATGATACACACTTTCTGTGTTCTGATAAATCAGTGTAATTTTTACCCTGAATGTGACCTGCAGTCTCTCCTCTGAGGGTGGGGGGAGGAAGGGGTGTAGGGGGGTTCTGTTTTGGGAAACCTGTGTGTGTGTGTGTGTGTGTGTGTGTTTAAGTGCACTAATGACGTCTTTCAGTGTGTCTGTGTTCTGACACTTTAGAATGACGAGTGATGCTTTTAAAACGTCCCGTCCATCATCGACCCCCTCCCTCCTAATGACCCGAGGAACCTGAGGAACCTCTGTGTGTGTGTGTGTGTGTGTGTGTGTGCGTATGGGTGGGTGTGTGTGTGTGTGTGTGTGTGTGTATTTAAAAGTGCAGTTTGTGTGTTTGTGTGTATATCCGTGGCAGTGCTTGTGTGTGTGTAAATCCACAGCTGTGTGTGCGTACATGTGCATGCGTGCATATACGTGTGTGTGTTGATGCATGGCTGCGTGTTGGTATGTGTGTTTGTAAATGCTTGATAGTGTGTGTGTGTGTGTGTATGTATGAATAAATGCATGGCTGTACATACATGCATGTGCATTCATGGGTGCATTTGTGTATATAACTGCATGGCAGTGTGCATGTGTGTGTGTGTGTATGACTGTGTGTGTACATGCATGGCAGTGCGTGTGTGTAAATATATATATGTGTGTGTGTGTGTGTGTGTGTGTGTGTGTGTATGGCAGTGTGTCTGTGTACGTGTGTGTGTAAATATATGTATACAAGTGTGAGTGTGTCTGTGTACATGCACGACAGTGTGTGTGTGTGTGTTCGTCTGTTTGTGTGTGTGTGTGTGTGTGTGTAATATTTGCATTGCAGTGTATGTGTATATATAGAATGGATCAGTGTGTGTATAATGAATCTGAGTGAGTGTGTGTATATATTTAGTATGTGTGTATGGCTGTATAGATGCATGACTGTGTGTGTATGAGTATATGTGTGTCTATATATGGCTGTGTGTGTGTGTACATGCATGGCAGTGTGTGTGTGTGTATATGTGTGTATGGCTGTATACATGCATGACTGTGTGTGTGTGTGTGTGTGTGTGTGTATGAGTATGTGTGTATTTATATGGTTGTGTGTGTGTGTATAATGAATCTGAGTGTGTGTGTGTATGAGTATGTGTGTATGGCTGTATACATGCATGACTGTGTGTGTGTGTATGAATTTGTGTGTATTTATATGGTTGTGTGTGTGTAGGGGCGGAGGTGCGTGCTGGGCGGAATTGGGGGGGGGTGTAGTTGGAGGGGGGGGTTGATGAATGGATGCAGATGGATGGATGATGGAGGAGAATGTGGTCACCTTGGTAACCTTAAAGTCTCTGTTTGTATTTGTCGTCCTCTCTTTTCCTCTCCGTGCTTCGGTCGTCCTGTCTCTTTATTTCTTGTTGCTATCGACCGGTCAGGCATCTACACAGACACAATGCCCTGCAACCAACTGACGCCCTCTACAGGGTATTCCTGCATGGCACCCTGTTTTTTCAGTAAACCAGACCCACTGAGACCCTGATCTGAAATAAAACAATAATATATATTTATATGGTCTGTTGAAAACAGCTGATTTTGCTCTTTTTGGCTCGTCTTGTTTGTTCTGTATTTTTTTCTTCTGTACTTTAATTTATAGCCGTTTTTCTTTTGATCTCTTCATCTCTCCGTCCCAGAATTCCTCTCTCTCAGTAACGAGCATCATAAGAGCGATAATTCAGATATTTCAGGTGTTCCTCTCTGTGTTCTCTGCTCGACTCTTTTTTTGCTCATATCAACAAAACAATCTGTTTCACATCTATTATTAATGTGAGACTCCGGTCCCGGGTTCAAACCTGCCATCAGGGATCCACACACCATCCACAACAAATCCAGCGTCCTGCACAGAGACCCTGACCACAACACACTCCAGCGCTGGGATGTTACCGGGACGTTCGGTTTAACTCCGGCGTCCTGCACAGAGACCCTGACCACAACACACTCCAGCGCTGGGATGTTACCGGGACGTTCGGTTTAACTCCGGCGTCCTGCACAGAGACCCTGACCACAGCAGCTCTGGGATGAACCGGAACATTGACTGAGGCTTTCTTTCTTCTTATGACTCATAAACACACCAAGGTTTCCCATCATCACATTACAGAGGTGCTGGCAACCCAGATTCAGGCCAAACTGGGACTTCATGTGGTTGCCAGATGCAGGAAAACTCATTTTCTTTCTTTCTTTCTTTATTTCTTTTCACACCTGGAAACATACACACACACACTTGGAAACACACAATACATGGGATGCACACAAACACACCTGGACACAGCCACCTGAGGACACACACACACCTTGACACACACCTGGACACACACACTCACACCTGGACACACCCACCTGAACACACATACATCTGGAAAAGCACACAAACACCTGTACACACAAACACACACCTGGACAAACACACCCTAAACACACACCTCTGGACACACATCTGGACAGACAGAAACACACACCTGGTCACACACACACACACACACACATCTGGACAGACACACACACACTCACACACACCTGGACACACACATTCACACACACACCTTTCTTTCTGTCTGTCTTTTTTGTTCTTTCTGTCTTTCTTTCTTTCTTTTAGTCTTTATTTATTTATTTATTTATTTATTTATTTTAGTCTTTCTTTGATTCTTTCTTTCTCTCTTTTTACTTTTCTCTCTTTCTCTTTTAGTCTTTATTTATATATTTTGTTCTTTATTTCTTTTTGATAATTTCTTATCTTTTTTGTCTTTTTTTATTATTTAATTAATTAATTTATTTATTTATATTATTATTATTATTACTTTTTACTTTTCTTTTTTTTATAATTTCCTTTAATTTTTTTAGTCTTTATTTATTTATTTACAGTGCCTTGCAAAAGTATTCAGCCCCCTTGAACTTTTCAAACTTTTGCCACATTTCAGGCTTCAAACATAACGATATGAAATTGTAATTTTTTGTGAAGAATCAACAACAAGTAGGACACAATCGTGAAGTAGAACGAAATTTATTGGATATTTTAAACTTTTTTTAGAAATAAAAAACTAAAAAGTGGGGCGTGCAATATTATTCAGCCCCTTTACTTTCAGTGCAGCAAACTCACTCCAGAAGTTCAGTGAGGATCTCTGAATGAACCAATGTTGACCTAAATGACTGATGGTGATAAATAGAATCCACCTGTGTGTAATCAAGTCTCCGTATAAATGCACCTGCTCTGTGACAGTCTCAGAGTTAAAGTTTAAAGCGCAGAGAGCATCATGAAGACCAAGGAACACACCAGGCAGGTCCGAGATACTGTTGTGGAGAAGTTTAAAGCCGGATTTGGATACAAAAAGATTTCCCAAGCTTTAAACATCTCAAGGAGCACTGTGCAAGCGATCATATTGAAATGGAAGGAGTATCAGACCACTGCAAATCTACCAAGACCCGGCCGTCCCTCTAAACTTTCAGCTCAAACAAGGAGAAGACTGATCAGAGATGCAGCCAAGAGGCCCATGATCACTCTGAATGAACTGCAGAGATCTACAGCTGAGGTGGGAGACTCTGTCCATAGGACACAATCAGTCGTACACTGCACAAATCTGGCCTTTATGGAAGAGTGGCAAGAAGAAAGCCATTTCTCAAAGATATCTATAAAAAGTCACCTGGGAGACACACCAAACATGTGGAAGAAGGTGCTCTGGTCAGATGAAACCAAAATCGAACTTTTTGGCCACAATGCAAAACGTTATGTTTGGCGTAAAAGCAACACAGCTCATCACCCTGAACACACCATCCCCACTGTCAAACATGGTGGTGGCAGCATCATGGTTTGGGCCTGCTTTTCTTCAGCAGGGACAGGGAAGATGGTTAAAATTGATGGGAAGATGGATGGAGCCAAATACAGGACCATTCTGGAAGAAAACCTGTTGCAGTCTGCAAAAGACCTGAGACTGGGACGGTGATTTATCTTCCAACAAGACAATGATCCAAAACATAAAGCAAAATCTACAATGGAATGGTTCACAAATAAACGTATCCAGGTGTTAGAATGGCCAAGTCAAAGTCCAGACCTGAATCCCATCGAGAATCTGTGGAAAGAGCTGAAAACTGCTGTTCACAAACGCTCTCCATCCAACCTCACTGAGCTCGAGCTGTTTTGCAAGGAAGAATGGGCAAAAATTTCTGTCTCTCGATGTGCAAAACTGATAGAGACATACCCCAAGCGACTTGCAGCTGTAATCGCAGCAAAAGGTGGCGCTACAAAGTATTAACGCAAGGGGGCTGAATAATATTGCACGCCCCACTTTTCAGTTTTTTATTTCTAAAAAAAGTTTAAAATATCCAATAAATTTCGTTCCACTTCACGATTGTGTCCCACTTGTTGTTGATTCTTCACAAAAAATTACAATTTCATATCGTTATGTTTGAAGCCTGAAATGTGGCAAAAGGTTGAAAAGTTCAAGGGGGCTGAATACTTTTGCAAGGCACTGTATATTATTCTTTCTCTCTCTCTCTCTCTCTCTCTCTCGTTTTATCGAAGGCTCAGTGTGAAACTTTGATCCGTATCAGATTTTAGTTCTTCAGCGACCGAAACAGTCGCGAGCGAATTAAATATGGAGGCGTCACAAACGAGCGGCGTGTGTGAGGAGGAGATTGAAATCATGCGGATCAGTGGATTGAAATCACGTTAGGGTTTGATCAGTGATGGAATAAAACCAGTTCCTGGTAGTGGACTCAGACTTTTGGACCCCGCTGTAGTTACAGTAATGTTGTTGTATCAATCAGAGACGCTGCCAGACTTTCTGCCTCCGTTCATTCCAGTACAGAGGCGTGTGCACACACACACACACGCACACACACACGCGCACACACACACACACACACACACACACACACTGCTGAGCTTTTAACATCAGTGATGGGAATTAAAAGTGTGTTAGAGAGCGCGTCCTGATCTCGCCCGGTGACAGAGGCGTCTCAGGGTCAGCGAGGGAGGAACCGATCACAAAGCTCATCATGTCAAACCCACATCGCCGCTAAGTTTCATCTTCTCCGACCGTTAGCGCTTAACGTAGCACAAAATACCTTCATTGGTGCTTTATAAATATTTGTATTTATTTACATTAAACAGAATCATCAGGCTTTGGTAGGATAGAATGTCCGAGGAAACAGGGTATGTCCAAGTATTTTCCTTTAAGTTGTTTGCTTTGTGCACATGGCAACCCGGGTCATACCGGCACTCTGAAAAGGTCACGAACCCTGGATCAGATCGGCACAGTGTTCCTCTCCTGGACAAACACACCCTGAACACACACACACGTTTCATACACACACACAATACATGGGACACACACAAACACACACACACCTGGACAAACACACACAAAACACACACACACCTGGACAAACACACACACATGGGACACACACACACACCTGGACACACATTAAAACACATCTGGACAAACACACACACATGGGACACACACACACACACCTGGACAAACACACACACATAGGACACACACACAATACATGGAACACACACAAACACACACCCCTGTACACACAAACACACACACCTGGACACACACATGCATACACACTTGGACACACTCACACAATACATGGGACGCACACAAACACACACCTGGACAAACACACACACATAGGACACGCACACAATACATAGAACACACAAACACACACACCTGTACACACAAACACACACACCTGGACACACACATGCACACACACTTGGACACACTCACACAATACATGGGACGCACACAAACACACACCTGGACAAACACACCCTGAACACACACCTCTGGACACACATCTGGACAGACAGACACACACACACACACATCTGGACAGACACACACACCTGGACACACATGCACACACACTTGGACACACACACACACACAGCTGGACAAACACATGAATGCACACATTTGAACACAAACACACACCTAAATACACACACACATATACCTGAATGGTCCTGGGCAAACAGACCCTAAACGCACACACACACACACACACACACACACACACACACTTCTGGACACACATCTGACAAACACACACACACACACCTGGTCACATACACACACACACACACACACACACACCTGGTCACATACACACACACACACACCTGGACAAACACACTCTGAACACACATACAGACAACTGGACACACATATATACACAAACCTTGACACACACACACACACACACACAAAAAAACATGGAACGCACACAAACACACACCCCTGGACACACATGCACACACACCTGGACACACATACACACAACTGGACACACATACACACAACTGGACACACATAAACACAAACCTTGACACACACACACACACACACACAAACACACACACACATGGGACACACACATGAATACACACATTTGAACACAAACACACACCTGGACAAACACACCCTGAACACACACACACACACACACACCCCTGACACAGACGGGCTTTAAATACTACATGTATTACCTGTAGGAGTTGAACAGCGTGTGTGATGTCAGGCGCTGATGTTGGTCTGCAGTAGACGTTCTGATTCATCTCAGAGGTGTTGGGGGTGAGTGGGGCTGATTTCTGTCTGGGCTCTGTGGAGGCCACTTGGTATTCTTCATGGTGCTTACTCGGTTCACGGGGGCACGGGCAGTCTGGAACTCATCTGGGTCATTATATAGCACACACACACACTTACACACACACACACTCACACACACACTCACACACACACACACACACACTCACACACACACTCTCCACGCCTGAGGATTTTTACACTGTGACTGAGTGATTTCTCAGGTGGATTGTGGAGGTTTTTCTTCTGTTCTTTTTCATATTTTCTCACCTTGAAACTTGAAACTTGTCCTTCAGTCCCGTAATTCTTTAATTCTTTAGTCCCTTAGTCCTTTAATTCTTTAATTATTTAGTCCCTTAGTCCTTTAATTCTTTAATTCTTTAGTTCTTTAGTCCCATAATTCTTTAATTCTTTAGTCCCTTAGTCCTTTAATTCTTTAATTCTTTAGTTCTTTAGTCCCTTAGTTCTTCAGTCCTGTAGTTCTTTAGTCCTTTAGTCTTTTAGTCCTTCTGTCCTGTAGATTTTTAGTTCTGTAGTCATTTAGTTCTTTAGTTTTTTAGTCATTTAGTTCTGTAGTCCTTCAGTCCTTTAGTCATTTAGTCCTTTAGTCATTTAGTCCTTTAGTCCTTTAGTTCTTTAGTCATTTAGTTCTTTAGTCCTTCAGTCCTTTAGTCATTTAGTCATTTAGTTCTTTAGTCCTTCAGTCCTTTAGTCATTTAGTCCTTTAGTTCTTTAGTCCTTCAGTCCTTTAGTCCTTTAGTCCTTTAGTCCTTTAGTCATTTAGTTCTTTAGTCATTTAGTCCTTTAGTTCTTTAGTCATTTAGTTCTTTAGTCCTTCAGTCCTTTAGTCATTTAGTCATTTAGTTCTTTAGTCCTTCAGTCCTTTAGTCATTTAGTCCTTTAGTTCTTTAGTCCTTCAGTCCTTTAGTCCTTTAGTTCTGTAGTCCTTCAGTCCTTTAGTCATTTAGTCCTTTAGTCATTTAGTCCTTTAGTCCTTTAGTTCTTTAGTCATTTAGTTCTTTAGTCCTTCAGTCCTTTAGTCATTTAGTCCTTTAGTTCTTTAGTCCTTTAGTCATTTAGTCCTTTAGTTCTTTAGTCCTTCAGTCCTTTAGTCCTTTAGTCCTTTAGTCATTTAGTTCTTTAGTCATTTAGTCCTTTAGTCCTTTAGTTCTTTAGTCATTTAGTTCTTTAGTCCTTCAGTCCTTTAGTCATTTAGTTCTTTAGTCCTTCAGTCCTTTAGTCATTTAGTCCTTTAGTTCTTTAGTCCTGCAGTCCTTTAGTCCTTTAGTCCTTTAGTTCTTTAGTCATTTAGTTCTTTAGTCCTTCAGTCCTTTAGTCATTTAGTCCTTTAGTTATTTAGTCCTTCAGTCCTTTAGTAATTTAGTTCCTTTAGTTCTTTAGTCATTTAGTCCTTCATTCCTTTAGTTCTTTAGTCATTTAGTTCTTTAGTCCTTTAGTTCTTTAGTCATTTAGTTCTTTAGTCCTGAACTATTAATCAGCCGTGAACATTTTTCTATGAAAATCTGCCATCGTCTCTCTCTCTCATTTTTTTTTTTTTTAAGCTTAACGAGGGTTTTGAACTGCGCAGGTAACGCGGCTCTATTAAAAGCATCAGTGAGTAGAATTGAATTAGCTTTATCGCGGCGTTAATCATTGTCGTTTCGATTAGCCCGAGTAAAACGGGCTCTTAAAAGCAGAGCAGCGTTATCGAATGATCAATTAGAGTTTGATTTCTCTTTAAGGCTCTTTTTTCTTTGATTTTTTGCGCCGCCACCTGAATCCTAACTCACCTCGGGACAGTAAACGTGTAAAACCGCTCGTGTGAGAGATTTTTACTGTAGATTTAGACTCTGGAGCTCAGATTTTAGTTTTAATAACACGTCTGGTTTCAGGGTTTGCTCCGATAACTCCTGGTTCTGTCCGGGCTGGTGACCTGCACTTTTCCCACCCAGCAAACTACTGACCAGTTTTGTCTGCTGCACTGTCTGCAGTGTTGATCGTCCCTGCTAGGGGGCGCCCTGTCTACCAAAAGCAAAGCTGAGATTCCAATTTAGAGGGTTCCAAATCCAAGCACTGGTGTGTTAGCGGATTAACCCGCTGTGCCAGTCCTAAACGATAAGTGCAGCGCTGGATTAAACAACGTCTTTATGAGACACACACACACCTGCACACACACATCTGGACACACATAAAAACACATCTGGACACACCCACACTTGGACACACAAATGGACAAACAAATGAATGTACACAATTGAACACAAACACACACCTGAACACACACACACACACACACCTGGACAAACACACCCTGAACACATACACACTTACACACACATGTGTGGCACACACACACACACACATTTGAACACAAACACACACCTGGACATATAAACAAACATCTGGACACACATGAACACACATCTGGACACGCATAATGTTGATGTGAATTCTGATGTAAATTCTGATGCGAATTCTGATGTGAATGTTGATGTGAATTCTGATGCGAATGCTGATGCGAATGTTGATGTGAATTCTGATGCGAATGCTGATGTGAATGTTGATGTAAATTCTGATGCGAATGCTGATGTGAATGTTGATGTGAATTCTGATGCGAATGTTGATGTGAATGTTGATCCGAATGTTGATGTGAATGTTGATGTGAATGTTGATGTTAATGTGAATTCTGATGCGAATGTTGATGTGAATGCTGATGTGAATATTCATGTGAATTCTCATGCAAATGTTGATGTGAATTCTAATGCGGATTCTGATGCAAATGCTGATGTGAATTTTGATGCGAATGTGAATTCTGATGCGAATTTTGATGCAAATGTGAATTCTGATGCGAATTCTGATGTGAATGTTGATGTGAATTCTGATGCGAATTCTGATGTGAATGTTGATGTGAATTCTGATGCAAATGTTGATGTGAATGTTGATGTGAATTCTGATGCGAACGCTGACGCAAATGTTCCAGTGCTGCATTTCTCAGCAAAAATCGAGCGCCGATCAGCTTCGTGAAAACGCACTCGTGTAGAATTTGATCCGCGTTTCCTGGAAACCAATTAAACGCTCGTCAGTCTCTTAATTGCTCTCGCGCTCTAATTGATGTTCAGAATGAAAGAAAGCGAGATTTCCGCTCTCGCGCCGGCGGTGCCATCGTTACGGCGGCGGTGCGGAGGCTTCGAAGTCGCTGCTTTGATTGGAGAGATTGATGCTTTTGTTGCTGCACCGAGACAGCGACAACTGTTCTCTCTCTCTCACACACACACACACACACGTGCGCACTCAGGCTTTTCATTACAGCGCTGGAAGCTCGCACAACTCGCCGCGCTAATTGGATTTAACGCCGCCGCTGGTTCGTGTTGCAGCTGGAATCGTCTGGCATTCCGTTCGCCGCCGGATCGTCGCGCGGCCGCCGTCAGACACACTCCATTTCATTTGTGAATCTGATTTTTACTCGTGTTCATTCGTCAATTCGCTCATTTGTTCGCTTCATCTCGATCGCCGACGTCTAGGAGCTAGCAGTAAGCTAGCTTTCCTCGTTGCTGGACGTTTAATCGGATAGCATGTTGCTAATCACAGCGACATGGATGCTGAGGACTTGCCTGTGTGGACGCCCAACCGGTCGATAGTGGCGCTGGGATTCCAACTCGGACCTCGGCGATGGTGGGCTAACATCATGCTGGGAAGCTAAGACCTGTTTCATTGTGTGCCAAAAGTATGTGGACACCTGACCGTGCCTTCTCACAAAACTTTGGAATGTGTCTGAGGGAATTTGTGCCTGTTTAGTCAAAAGGCTGCGATCATTGTTCAGGTACTGATGCTAAACAAGAACCCTACTGATTGATTAGATATGCTGGCTGAAAGACCCAAACTCAAGAGGGGTGTCCACATACTTTTGGCTGTATAGTCCTGGCGGTGCTGTTTCCATAGCGATTACAGGTTTAACCGGACTATTATTTATTTATTTATTTATTAACAAATACACGCCACGCTGATTCCTTTCCCCTCTCTTGTCTCTTCCCTCCCGTCAGGCACTTCCTCTTTAAGACAGGCACTGGAACGACCCCTCTGTTCAGCACGGCGACTCCGGGCTACACCATGGCTACGGGGGCGGTGTACTCGCCCCCCACCCGGCCGCTGCCCCGCAACACGCTCTCCCGCAGCGCCTTCAAGTTCAAGAAGTCGTCGAAGTACTGCTCGTGGAGGTGCACGGCCCTCAGCGCCGTGGCCGTGTCCGTCCTGCTCTCCGTCATCCTCTGTTACTGCATCTGTGAGTACCAGCGCACCCGAACCGCCTCCGGGGGGGACGCGTCCCGTTACACCACCTACACTCTCACATGCTGTCTGTAATACCTGCTGTAACAGGACCTGCTCATACACCTACTGAATGTAACACTAACGTAACACCACCTACTTTTACACCTACTAAATGTAACACAAACTGTGACAGCACCTACAGTTACGGCTACTGAATGTAACACTACGTATAACACCTACTGTTACACCAACTTAATGTAACACTCACAGTCACACCATCTACCGAACCTACTGTTACACATACAGAATGTAACACGGCATAAATCACCTGCTGTTACACCTGCTTCATGTAACACTAACTGTAACACCACCTACACCACATATCTAATGTAACACGCCTGAACAACCTCCGGGATGTAACGTGTCCAGTAACACCACCTACACTCTCACTGGCCTTCTGTAATACCTGCTGTAACAGCACCTGCTGAATTATAACACCAACAGTAACACCACTTACATCAGCTACTGTTACATTAAATGGATGACTTACTGTAACACCACCCACACTTTCACTGGCTTTCTTTAAAACGTGCTGTAACAGAACATGCTGTTACACTAACCGTTAGACCACTTACAGTACCTACAGTTGCACCTACTTGATGTAACACCATCACAGTACCTGTACAGTACAGTTACACCTACATAATGTAACACTAACTGTTAGACCACACATAGCACCTGCTGTTACACCTCCTTAAAGTAACACTAACTAACACCACATACAGCACCTACCATTACACCTACTGAATGTAACACCACTTACAGCTCCTACTGTTACACCTGCTAAATGTAACACAAACTGTAACACCACCTACAGTTACATCAATCTAATGTAACACCACCTACAGTTACGGCTACATAATGTAACACTACTTATAGCACCTACAGTTACACCTACTGGATGTAAAACCTACTGTAACATCATATACAGTGGTGTTCAAAAAAATAGCAGTCCAACACCATTAACCTGATAAATCACTGTTTTTAGTAGAAATGCTATTTCTACATAGCAAATAATTTACTTGAAAGTGTAGCAGAGTAATGAAAACAAAACAAACCCAACAATTAGGACGTGCATCCCACTCATTCTGAGTAATCGAAGCATTGATTGAAAGGGGCTTGTTCAAAATAATAGCAGTGAGGAGTTCAATTGGTGAAATCATTCATTCTGCAGAAGAACGGGTGTCAATTTTGGCCCTTATTTAATGTAGGAGGGGGGCAAATGTTGCACAGGT
>NC_085992.1:2006467-2041467 GCF_030014385.1 Trichomycterus rosablanca | reverse complement strand
GGACGCTGCCCACGGGGCGCTGTTGGCTGGATGTTTTTGGTTGGTGGACTATTCTCAGACCAGCAGTGACAGTGAGGTGTTTAAAAACTCCAGCAGCGCTGATGTGTCTGATCCACTCATACCAGCACAACACACACTAACACACCACCACCATGTCAGTGTCACTGCAGTGCTGAGAATGATGCGACTTACAATTGTGCCCGAGTACAATTTAGGCAATTAAAGTTTTAGGGCCAACAGTAACAACCTGGCAGATGTGGGGCATAAACCAGCAACCTTCTGATTACCAGTCCAGTGCCTTAATCACTGAGCCACCACCACCCCATCCGTCATTCAGTCACAGAAACAATCAAGTGCAGAAATCACTCGCAGTCGTATTTAAACTTCTTACTCCTGCTGTACGTGAGAATAAAAATGAAACAAAGCAGAGAAGCGACGACACTTAAGATCAGTCAGGACTGATGAAGAGGAACGACTAAAGTGAGAGATAAAATAAAAGAGAGAGAGAGAGAGAGAGACGACGCGAGATTAAAAATAATAAGTAATGAAGAAAGAGTGAGAGACAAATAGGAGAAAACATGTTTGGTGGATTGATAGAGGAGACGACTGCAGAGCAGCATCAATAACCCAGAGATAAAGAGAGAAACAAACCAGGAGAGAAAGAACCGACGCTTAGATGAAAATAAATGAGAGACTGAGAGGGCGGGAAAGAGAGAGAGAGAGAGAGAGAGAGAGTGATCGAGGAAAAAAGAGAGAGCGAAAGAAAAGAGAGGGAACAACAGAGATAGCAAGAAAGCAATTGAATGAAATAAATAAAGAGAGAGCGATTGAGGGAAGAAAATAGAGAGAACAATTGAGAGAAAGAGCGATTGAAAGAAAAGAGAGAGCAATCAATAAAAGAGAGAGTGATTTAGAGAAATCGAGAGATTGAGGGAATGAGAGAGGAAAAGAAAAAAGGAAAAGAGAAAGCGATTGAGGGAAAGAGAGAGTGATTGAGGGAACCAAACAGAAAAAAACTAGAGAACAATTGAGAGAAAGAGCGATTGAAAGAAAAGAGAGAGCAATCAATGAAAGAGAGAGAATGATTGAGAGAAAGAGAGAAAACAATATAGAGAGAGGGATTCAAGAGATTGAGGGAACGAGAGCGAAAGAGAGAGCGAAAGAGAGAGCAAAAGAGAGAGCGATTGAGGGAAAGAGAGAGCGACTGAGCGGGGGGAAATTTAGAGAAAGCGATTGAAAGAAAAAAGAGAGTAACTGATGATGAGAGAAAATTATATTGAGAGAGCAATTGAAGAAAAAAAAACGATTGACAGAAAAAGATAGAGCAAAAGAGAGAACAGTAGAGAGAGAGTGATTTAGGAAAAAAGAGAGATTGAAGGAAATAGAACAATTTAGGTAAAGAGAGAGGGAAAAATAAGAGGGGAAAAAAAGAGGGGGAAAATAGAGTGCTCGATGGGGAAAAAAAAACAATTGAGAGAGCGATTGAAAGAAAAGAGAGAGCAATTGATGTAATGGGATAGAAATAATGATTGAGAAAACTAGGGGAAAAAAACAATTGAGAGAGAAAGCGATTGAGAGATAGAGAACAAGAGACAGGGGAAAGAGTGATTTAGGGAAAAAGAGAAAGCGAAAGAAGGAGAAAGAGAGCGATTGAAAGAAAAGAGAGAGTGATTGAGAGAGAGCGATTTAGGGAAAGAGCGACTGAAGAAAAAACGATCAAGGGAAAAAAAGAGAGCAAAAGAAAGAGAACAATAGAAATAGAGAGAGAGAGATTTGAAATGTCGCCACATTCTCATGTTTGGGCGTCCACATACTTCTGGCCGTCTGGTTCAGTCGTGAGTTCACGCTGAGAGAGAAACGCCGCTAATCGCTAACAGGACGTCGCTAACGTCCCTAAAGAGAATAAAGGAATAAAGAGAAGAGCAGGGAGCAGCTTTTCTGTTTATATATCCTTTCATCTCAGTTATTACACAATAAACAACACACACACACACACACACACTCACACACACACACACACACACACACACACTGCTAGCATCCACTTAGCTTTATTACCCGCCGTAAATATTCTACCACTACGATGCTGCTACAGCGGAGCTTCAACACTGTGTGAGAGTTTATTCACAGCTAAAGAGCTTCCGCCGTTTAGCACGTAGCATTTAGCTTTCGCTAAGTAGCACAGGCCGCTAGAAAAATTTAGCATTTAGCGTCTAACGTTATTCTTAGCTGGTTTAAACCAGAAACCTGATTGTGAGCGGAGTCTAGCGTTTAGCATTTAGCTCGGCTGATTTGAGACAGATCGCTTTGTCTGTAAGAAAAATCAGACCGTCAACGTAATGTAGCGTTAGCATTTAGCCTGGCTGAACTGGGACATTTTTAGCATTAGCTTTTAGCACTTAGCAAACATCATTTAACTCGGCTAGTTTGGGACAGACAGCTAGGTATGTCTGTAAGAAAAAGCTAATTGTCAGTCTAATCTGCCGTTTAGCAGCTAGCTTTTAGCTTGGTAGGTTAAGAACAACTTCTTAGCTTTAGCTTGGCTGAATCATGAGAGACTTTTTAGCATGTAGCATTTAGCTCGGCTGGTTTAAGATCAGATCGTCAGCATTAACGTTTAGCATTTAGCTTGGCTGGACTGGGACAGGCTAATGTGTGTGTAAGACAAATCAGCTGCTCAGTGTAACGTAGCATTCAGCACCTAGCTTTAAATCTGCTTGGTTAAGGACAGTCTATAAATCACATGTTTAGTTGTTTGTTTTATAGCATTAGCTTTTAGCTTAGATGTTTAACAGATGAAATTTGATCGTCACTGTAGCTTTTAGCACTTAGCAAACATCATTTAACTCGGCTAGCTTTGATAGACAGCTCTGTAAGAGAAAAGCTAACTGTCAGTGTAATCTAGCTATGTTTAGCAGCTAGCTTAACTTCTTATCTTTAGCTTGGCTGAATTGTGAGGGACTTTCTAGCATGTAGCATTTAGCTCGGCTGGTTTAAGTCTGGACCACTTTGTAAAAATCAGTCAGATCATCAACGTAATGTGGCGATGTGTAGATCTGGCTAGCTTGACATGTGCATGCTATGCTAAGCTAGGCTAGGCTATGCTAGGCTAATCTATTTGTGCTATTGACTTGATTGTACATAAGCCTGGTAACAGTTCATGCTAACTCTTGAGTCAGATGTGTATTATACATGAGCCTGAACGCACATCGCGCCTCCGGGCTAAGTGCTAATGTTAGCCACGTGTCGGTCTGTATTAGCTTGATATGTACATGCTAGGCTATGCTAGGCTAACCTGTTTGTGCTAGCAAGGTGACTGTATGTAAGCATGGTAACGGTTCTGCATGCTAACTCTTGAGTCAGGTGTGTATTATACATGAGCCTGAACGCGCATCGCGCCACCGGGCTAATCGCTCGCGTTAGCATATGGCGGAAAGCGAGTTCGAGCGGACGATGTATTATAAATATGGCAGACGGGGCGATTAGCGTCGCGTCAGACGTTGCTTTAATCGTTTGAAGTTCGCCGATCTCGTCGCGTTTTGTTCTTCCTCTCGCTAACTCAAAGATGTTTGCGCGGCTAATTGAGCTTAGCGGGAGCAGTCAACGACGCTCCGTTAGCGGCGGATGGGAGGTAACGTTCCCTCTGTTTTTTTATGGCGGTTCGATCCGCTCGGCGGGGGGGCCGCCGGACCTTTCACTGGACGTACAGACGGTGCCTGTTACCCATAACCCCCTGCTTCGGTTGGGGTCAGAGTGCTGAGTAGCAGACGCGCGGAGACGAGGTTAGCGCAGCGGGATGCTAATATAATGAGACAGACAGGGGGGGGGGGGGGGGGGACCACAGTGTTCGTTACTTGTGGACGCTGCTGACCGCTGGTCACATGACCTCATTAGCAGGGTGGCGCGTTTGACGTCAGGTGATCTGGTTGCTACGCTTAATGTTGTCAAAATTAAATGGACACGCCTTCTCTTCCAGACACACGGCAACAGTTTAGGGAAGGCCCGTTCCTGCTATTGAGTGTTAAGGGCCTTGCTCAGGGGCCCAACAGTGGCAACTTGGCAGTGGTGGGGCTTGAACCAGCGACCTTCTGATTACTAGTCCTAGATATCGCTGCTCACATCACATGCCTCACTGGGCACAAATTCCCACAGATACAGAGTCAGTGCGCTTTCACTGCAGGTCCCAAACCCTGATCAAAACGCTCTCTCACTCTTTCACTCTCTCTATCGCTCTCTCACTCTTTCATGCTCTCCCTTATTCGCTCTCACTTTTTCACTCTCTCACTTGCTCTCTCTTTCACTTGCTCTCTCAATCTTACTCGCTATCGCTCTCTCACTTTTTCACTCTCTCTACTGCTCTCTCACTTGCTCTCTCTTTCACTTGCTCTCTCATTCTTACTCACTATTGCTCTCTCACTATTTCACTCTCGCTATCTCTCTCATTTGCTCTCTCACGTTTTCACACTCTCTCTATCGCTCTCTCACTCTTTCACACTCCTTCTATTGCTCTTGCTCTCACTTGCTCTTTCTTTCGCTCGCTTTTTCACTCTTTCACTCGCTCTCTCATTTGCTCTCACTTTTTCACACTCTCTCTATTGCTCTCTCACTCTTTCACTCGCTCTCTCACTAGTTCACTCTATCGCTCTCTCACTCTTTCACATTCTCTCTTATTCGTTCTCTCACTATTTCACTCTCATTCTTTCGCGCATTCTCTCTATCGATCTCTCACTATTTCTCTCTCTATCTCAATTCAATTCGCTTTATTGACATGACAAATGCACATATTTGTATTGTCAGTGCGTTCATATATACTGTATATAGTATAGTACATAGTATATGTATAAATAATAAAAAGATCAAGTATATACAGTATATAGAGATAAAATGTCACTCACTCGCTCTCACTCTTTTACTCGCTCTCTCATTTGCTGCCTTACAATTTCACTCTCTCTTTCTCGCTCTCTCCCTCCCTCTTACTCTTTCACTCTTTCGAACCCACGCCCACCTGCCACGCCCAGTTTTTTGTCCCATTCGCTTCCATTTTTTGAAAGTTTGAGATATCGCCGCCGTTCCAACTCTAAATCGTAAAGCCCACTGATGTAACCCTGACTTGGATACAGCATGGGGATTCGAACCCACGCCCACCTGCCACGCCCGTTTTTTGGCTCCATTCACTTTTATTCATTTTTTGAAAGTTTGAGATATCAACGCCGTTCCAACTCTAAATCGTAGAGCCCACTGATGTTACCCCAACTTGAATACAGCATTGCTTTCTCACTCACTCTTACAAAGCAATAAAGCATTTTTGTCCTTAAACAGCTTTTGTTGAGCTGTTGTTGCTCCTAAACACGGAGGGTTCACTTACTTTAGGTAATACACTATATGGACAAAAGTATTGGGACGCCCCTTTTTTATAATGACTGAATTCATGTGTTCCAGCCACAACAGTTGCTAACAGGTGTAATAAATCAGTGATATAAAGGAAATCAATTTCTTCTGACTTAGCATCAACAGTTTAGGGAAGGACCTCTCCTGTTCCTGCACAAAGACATGAAGAGAAACTCGAGTGTCCTGTACAGAGTCCTGACCTCACACACACACACACACACACACACACACACACACACACGCTGCAGTAGCCAGTAGGATCGTGTCAGTAATGAGGTGCTTTAGAATCAATAGTGAGAGTTTTGGAGCCGTTCAGACGCCCGTGTTGTCACATTAAGTAACGTGATGCCTGCTAGCAGCTCAGTAAATTAGTTTCATGGCGCTGTCTGGCTGCCTCACAGTGTGTGTGTGTGTATACATTGAAATGTGGATGTGTGTGTGTGGGTGAGCGTGTGCTTTCCGTAGTGTGTGTATGTAAGTACAAATGCAGATGTGCGTGTATGTGTTTCTAAGTGTGTTTATGCAAGCACGTGTGTGTGAGTATAAGTTTAAATATACATATGAGTGTGTATATAAGTGTGTACATATGTCTATAATTGCATGTGTGTATGTGTGTGTATGTGTGCGTATGCATATGTGTGTGTGTATATTATGTGTGTATGTGTGTGTATGTGTGTGTGTGTGTGTGTGTGTATATTATGTGTGTATGTGTGTGTATATGTGTGTATGTGTGTATATGTGTGTATATATGAGAGTGTGTATATGTGTGTATATGAGTGATTGTGTATAGAATTGTGTGTGTATGTGTGCGTATGCATGTGTGTGTGTATATTATGTGTGTGTGTGTATTATGTGTGTGTATATGTGTGTATATATGAGTGTGTATATGAGAGTGTGTATATGTGTGTATATGAGTGTATGTGTATAGAATTGTATATGTGTGCGTATGCATATGTGTGTGTGTGTGTATATATTATGTGTGTGTGTATATTATGTGTGTATGTGAGTGTATATGTGTGTATATATGAGTGTGTATATGTGTGTATATGAGTGATTGTGTATAGAATTGTGTGTGTATGTGTGCGTATGCATGTGTGTGTGTGTATATTATGTGTGTGTGTGTATTATGTGTGTGTATATGTGTGTATATATGAGTGTGTATATGAGAGTGTGTATACAGTGTATCACAAAAGTGAGTACACCCCTCACATTTCTGCAGATATTTAAGTATATCTTTTCCTGGGACAACACTGACAAAATGACACTTTGACACAATGAAAAGTAGTCTGTGTGCAGCTTATATAACAGTGTAAATTTATTCTTCCCTCAAAATAACTCAATATACAGCCATTAATGTCTAAACCACCGGCAACAAAAGTGAGTACACCCCTAAGAGACTACACCCCTAAATGTCCAAATTGAGCACTGCTTCTCATTTTCCCTCCAAAATGTCATGTGATTTGTAAGTGTTACTAGGTCTCAGGTGTGCATAGGGAGCAGGTGTGTTCAATTTAGTAGTACAGCTCTCACACTCTCTCATACTGGTCACTGAAAGTTCCAACATGGTACCTCATGGCAAAGAACTCTCTGAGGATCTTAAAAGACGAATTGTTGCACTACATGAAGATGGCCAAGGCTACAAGAAGATTGCCAACACCCTGAAACTGAGCTGCAGCACAGTGGCCAAGATCATCCAGCGTTTTAAAAGAGCAGGGTCCACTCAGAAAAGACCTCGTGTTGGTCGTCCAAAGAAGCTGAGTGCACGTGCTCAGCGTCACATCCAACTGCTGTCTTTGAAAGATAGGCGCAGGAGTGCTGTCAGCATTGCTGCAGAGATTGAAAAGGTGGGGGGTCAGCCTGTCAGTGCTCAGACCATACGCCGCACACTACATCAAATTGGTCTGCATGGCTGTTACCCCAGAAGGAAGCCTCTTCTGAAGTCTCTACACAAGAAAGCCCGCAAACAGTTTGCTGAAGACATGTCAACAAAGGACATGGATTACTGAAACCATGTCCTATGGTCTGATGAGACCAAGATTAATTTGTTTGGTTCAGATGGTCTCAAGCATGTGTGGCGGCAATCAGGTGAGGAGTACAAAGATAAGTGTGTCATGCCTACAGTCAAGCATGGTGGTGGGAATGCCATGGTCTGGGGCTGCATGAGTGCAGCAGGTGTTGGGGAGTTACATTTCATTGAGGGACACATGAACTCCAATATGTACTGTGAAATACTGAAGCAGAGCATGATCCCCTCCCTCTGGAAACTGGGTCGCAGGGCAGTGTTCCAGCATGATAATGACCCCAAACACACCTCTAAGACGACCACTGCTTTATTGAAGAGGCTGAGGGTAAAGGTGATGAACTGGCCAAGCATGTCTCCAGACCTAAACCCAATAGAACATCTTTGGGGCATCCTCAAGCGGAAGGTGGAGGAGCGCAAAGTCTCGAATATCCGCCAGCTCCGTGATGTCGTCATGGAGGAGTGGAAAAGCATTCCAGTGGCAACCTGTGAAGCTCTGGTAAACTCCATGCCCAGGAGAGTTAAGGCAGTTCTGGGAAATAATGGTGGCCACACAAAATATTGACACTTTAGGAACTTTCACTAAGGGGTGTACTCACTTTTGTTGCCGGTGGTTTAGACATTAATGGCTGTATATTGAGTTATTTTGAGGGAAGAATAAATTTACACTGTTATATAAGCTGCACACAGACTACTTTTCATTGTGTCAAAGTGTCATTTTGTCAGTGTTGTCCCATGAAAAGATATACTTAAATATCTGCAGAAATGTGAGGGGTGTACTCACTTTTGTGATACACTGTATGTGTGTATATGAGTGTATGTGTATAGAATTGTATGTGTGTGTATGTGTGCGTATGCATATGTGTGTGTGTGTGTGTATATTATGTGTGTGTGTATATTATGTGTGTGTGTATATTATGTGTGTATGTGAGTGTATATGTGTGTATATATGAGAGTGTGTGTATATTATGGGTGTATGTGAGTGTATATGTGTATATGAATGTGTGTGTATAGAATTGTGTGTGTGTATATGTGTGTATGTGTGTGTATATGTGTGTATATATGAGAGTGTGTGTATAGAATTGTATGTGTGTATATGTGTGTATGTGTGTGTATATGTGTGTATATATGAGAGTGTGTGTATAGAATTGTACGTGTGTATATGTGTGTATGTGTGTGTATATGTGTGTATATATGAGAGTGTGTGTATAGAATTGTATGTGTGTATGTGTGCGTATGCATGTGTGTGTGTGTATATTATGTGTGTATGTGTGTGTATATATGAGAGTGTGTATGTGTGTATGTGTGTATATATGAGAGTGTGTATATGAGAGTGTGTATATGTGTGTATATGAGTGATTGTGTATAGAATTGTATGTGTGTATGTGTGCGTATGCATGTGTGTGTGTGTATATTATGTGTGTGTGTGTATTATGTGTGTGTATATGTGTGTATATATGAGTGTGTATATGAGAGTGTGTATATGTGTGTATATGAGTGTATGTGTATAGAATTGTATGTGTGTGTATGTGTGCGTATGCATATGTGTGTGTGTGTGTGTGTGTATATTATGTGTGTGTGTATATTATGTGTGTGTGTATATTATGTGTGTATGTGAGTGTATATGTGTATATGAGTGTGTGTGTATAGAATTGTATGTGTGTATATGTGTGTATATATGAGAGTGTGTGTATATTATGTGTGTATGTGAGTGTATATGTGTATATGAGTGTGTGTGTATAGAATTGTATGTGTGTGTATGTGTGTATATATGAGAGTGTGTGTATATGTGTGTGTGTATATATGAGAGTGTGTGTATATATGAGAGTGTGTATATGAATGTATATGAGTGTATGTGTATAGAATTGTATGTGTGTGTGCATATGCATGTGTGTGTGTGTATATTATGTGTGTGTGTATATATTATGTGTGTGTGTGTATTATGTGTGTGTATATGTGTGTGTATATGTGTATATGTGTGTATATATGAGAGTGTGTGTATATGTGTATATGTGTGTATATATGAGAGTGGGTGTATATGTGTGTATATGAGTGTGTGTGTATATAATTGTATGTGTGTTTATGTGTGCGTATGCATATGTCAAGTCAAGTCAAGTCAAGTCAACTTTATTTATATAGCGCTTTTTACAATAGACATTGTCTCAAAGCAACTTTACAAAATCCAGGACCAACAGATACAAAAACCCCTGTTGAGCAAGCCGAGGGCAACTGTGGCAAGGAAAAACTCCCTGAAAATTACAGGAAGAAACCTTGAGAGGAACCAGACTCAGCAGGGCCCATCCTTCATGGGTGGCCTGGAGGATACTTTAAATAAATACACGATTTACACAAATCATACAAACACAGAATTAAATGATCTAAAAGTCATAACTGGTAATAAATAGATAAATAAACAATTAAATAATAATAGAGTTGTTATCCGCTCTAGTCTTCAATAAAGTCTGTAGTGATTTCTTGTCGTTGCAATTACTCCAGACCAGTCACATCTGACAGGAGCAGCATCGTTGTCCCGGCAGTCTCGACTTCAATCCTTAACCTCGGCGGGTAAACAGGTTTCCATCAGAATGCCCTCGGGGTAAAACAACAGAGAATGTAGTTAATAATGTACAATGCTAGTTGACAAACAGTTTTACAGAGAGTTTTAGACTCCGGCAGCCCTAATTATTACAGCATAACTAAAAGGGAGAGCAAGCAGGTAACAAGGTCATGAAGGCTTTCACAGGACATCAGCGCCCATCTCCCCACCGTCACCAAACCTGAGTGATCGGACAAGAGAGGCAGAACGACAGCAACCCAACATCCCTGATCACCACAAGTTTCTATGACCAAGAACCCCCAAGCTCTGCGCCTTTGTCTATACTAATCAAAAGCCTGAGAAAATAAATATGTTTTCAGTCTAGACTTAAACATTGAGACTGTGTCCGAATCCCGAATAGAGGCAGGAAGATTATTCCAGAGTTGTGGAGCTTTGTAGGAAAACGCTCTTCCACCAGCCGTGATCTTTTTAATTTTAGGAACTATAAGTAACCCTGCATCTTGTGAACGAAGTGGACGCGCTGGGCTGTAGTGATTAATAAGTTCACTCAGATACTGTGGAGCCAGACCATGTAGCGCTTTATAAGTTAGTAAAAGTATTTTGTAATCAATGCGAAATTTAACTGGCAGCCAGTGTAGAGATGATAGAACAGGAGTAATATGGTCAAATTTTTTAGTTCTAGTTAGCACTCGAGCTGCTGCATTTTGAACTAACTGGAGTTTGTTTAAGGATCTACCAGAGCATCCAGTTAGAAGAGCATTACAATAATCTAACCGAGAAGTTATAAACGCATGGATCAGTTTTTCGGCGTCATTAACAGATAGTATATTTCTTATTTTAGAAATGTTACGCAAATGATAGAAAGCAACTCTAGTAATATTATTAACGTGTGTATCAAATGAGAGATCTGAATCTATTGTGACACCTAAGTTTTTTACATCTGGGCTGGGAGTAACAGAGAACGTGTTTAAGTTTAGCACCAGGTTAGACAATTTGTCTCTTGCAGCTTTAGAGCCAACAAGTAAAACCTCTGTTTTATCTGAATTAAGTAAAAGAAAATTACACGACATCCAGTTTTTTATGTCGTTTACACAATCTTCTATCTTACTGATTGTGTCAGTATCATTTGGTTTGGCTGATATATACAGCTGTGTGTCATCTGCATAGCAGTGAAAGTTTATGCCATGTTTATGAATAATTTCACCTAGTGGAAGCATATAGAGTGTAAATAATAGCGGTCCCAGTACCGACCCCTGTGGAACACCATACTTTACTTTTGTAGTTTCCGAGCATTTATTATTTACATAAACGAATTGAGAGCGGTCAGTCAGATATGATTTAAACCAAGAGAGTGCGAGTCCTTTAACACCTACTGTATTTTCTAGCCTCTCCAGTAAAATGTTATGATCGACCGTATCAAACGCTGCACTAAGATCTAATAGAACAAGAAAAGAGACACATCCATTATCAGAAGACATTAACAACTCGTTAACTACTCTAATTAATGCGGTTTCGGTACTATGATTGGGTCTAAATCCTGATTGAAATTTTTCATGAATACAATTTTCATTCAAATAAGAACATAACTGTTTGGAAACGACTTTTTCTAATATCTTTGAGACAAAAGGAAGGTTTGAAATTGGCCTATAATTAGCTAGTACATGTGGATCAAGATTAGGTTTTTTAATCAGGGGTTTAATAACAGCACTTTTAAACAATTTAGGTACATATCCAAGGCTAAGGGATGCATTGATTAATGTAAGCAGGGGCTCTACAATAGCTGGGAGTAAATCTTTAAGTAAACGAGTTGGAACAGGATCGAGTATACACGATGATGACTTCGATGATTTAATCAACACAGTTAGTTCATTTTGGGAGATTGGATTAAAGGAATTTAGTTGGATTAACTCGTTACTATTATCACCACTGTTATCACCAATGCTGCTCGGAGTGAGTCCAGACTTAACATTGGCAAGTGACACACTCTGACTCTGAAGTCGTATTTTTTCTATCTTGTCATTAAAGAATTTTAAAAAATCATCGCTGGTACAGTCAGGCGGTATATTAGATTCAGTTTCATTAACGTTTTTAGTTAATTTGGACACTGTCTCAAAAAGGAATCTGGGATTGTTTTTATTTTTCTCTATTAGGGATGAATAATATAAAGATTTAGCTTTTATAAGTGCATGTTTATACTCAGTTAGAGCATCTTTCCAAGCAATCTTATACACTTCTAGTGTAGTGTGACGCCACTTGCGTTCTAATTTCCGTGCTGCTTGTTTAAGTGCGCATGTGTGGTCATTGTACCAAGGAGCAAGTTTTTTCTCCCTAATCAGTTTAGTTTTGAGTGGGGCTACGTTATCTAAGGTTGTGCGCAGTACGGTCTCTAGGTTTTGAGTTGCCTGATCTAGTTCTTTAGGTTCTGATGCTGATATATTTGGTAATTCTGGTAGGCAGTTTATGAACGCTGCTGCAGTTGCAGATGTAATAGTGCGCTTATATTTAAAACGATTTGGTTGCTGTATATTATTGGACAGGGACACTTCATAAATTAGTAGAGAGTGATCAGAGATTAAGTCATTCTGTGGTATAATTTCCAGGTTGTCTATGTTTATACCATAAGTAAGTATTAAATCTAAGGTATGTTTACAGCGGTGAGTGGGTCCTGTTACATTTTGGGTGATGCCTAAGGATTCTAAAATAGAGTCAAACGCAATTTTGAGTGGATTACACTTATCCTCATAATGAATATTAAAGTCACCAACAATTAAAGCTTTCTTAGTTGATAAAACTAATTTAGAAAGAAAATCGGCAAATTCGTTAAGAAATTCTGAGTAAGGACCAGGGGGTCGATAAACAGTAACCAGCTTAAACATACTATTTTTATCAGATGAACATTTATTGGTTATGTCAGAGATAAGAACTTCAAACGAGTTTGTTATGGGAGATGATTTTACAGTAAGACCTATGTCTTTATCATAAATTGCGGCTATTCCTCCACCACGACCGCTAAGACGTGGCTTATGTTCATAACTGTAACCCGGAGGAGATGCTTCATTTAAACCTAGATACTCATCAGGTCTAGCCCAGGTCTCGGTTAAACACAGGGCACTAAGACAATTATCTGTAATTATTTCATTTACAATTACTGTTTTGCATGCAAGTGACCTGATGTTTAGAAGTCCTAACTTTAGTTTAACTTTACTAGGGTTTTCATGATGCTCATTTAGATTAATTTTAATTAAGTTATTATGACATACTTTTTGATTTTGTTTTGGCTTACACCTGCCACGGTAAACAGACACAGTCTCAATGGTTTGTGACCTAAGGATTCCAGGTGACGTCCGATGGCGACTCGCAGACAGTCGGTTAGGCCTGTTAGTCTGCTGCCTGGTCTTGGCTCTGGATAGTCATTTAACACTATCTGCCGCTACACTAACGCGGTGGTAAAGCCTGTCACCTATGCTGCAAGAAATGCGAGCAGCACCCTCCCACGTGGGGTGGACACCATCCCGCTTCAAAAGACCAGGCCTTCCCTCAAAGGTGGACCAGTTATCTACAAAATCGATGCAGTTTTCTGAGCACCATTTAGACATCCAGCGGTTCAGCGACAACAACCTGCTGTAGGTTTCGCCACTGGGTCGAATCGGTAAGGGGCCAGAGCACACTACTGCCTCAGACATCGACCTAGCTAACTCACACACCTCTTTAACATTACTCTTAGTAACCTCAGACTGCCGTAAACGAACATCATTAGTGCCGACGTGGATAACAATCTTCGAAAATCTACGATTAGCATTAGCCAGCACTTTTAGATTTGCTCTGATGTCAGGCGCCCTGGCCCCCGGAATACAGGTGACTATGGTTGCTGGTGTCTCTATGGGGGTTGCAATACGCACGTGTCGGAGCTGAGAATCTCCTATAACCAGAGCACTTACATTAACAGGCTTCTCAGCGGGTGGCTCACTGAGTGGGGAAAACCTGTTGGACACGTGCAACTGAGATGGTCGGTGCTTTGCCCTACGACTATGTCGCCGAGACGTCACCCAGTCGCCCCGCTGTGAGGGCTCTAATGCCGGAGTCTGGGGTTCTACACCTGAACTGCTGGCATTCGGGACTGCTACAGCTGAATCTAAGCCCTCACTAGTAGTAGTCTGTTCTAACGCCCGAATGCGCCCTTCTAACACTGAGATCTTCTCCGTCAGACTAACAACTAATCTACACTTATCACATGTAAAGTTATCACTAAACACGGAGAAGGAATAACTGAACATATTACACTCGGAACATGGATATAATGCTCCTGCTGGGGCCATAGTAGCAAAGAAATGTACTTAGCTTTACAAGATGAGTTGGAGATGATGTTAATGTTGGATTCACCGGCGCTTCTGCTGGTAGTCACAGAAGAACGGCTTTAATTCCGGATGAAACAGGCGATGATGAGCTGGAATACAAAAACCACCAACCAAACAACACAAACGCGCTTCGTTCGGACAAAAGCGACTGTAATTCTAAAGGAGAACGGTGTTATGCGCTGGTGTACTAAACAAATAAACGCGCTTCCTACGAACAGAAACGGTTATAACTCCCCACAAAACAAAGGTGTTTTAAGAGCTGAAATACAGAACACAACCAATATGTGTGTGTGTGTATATTGTGTGTGTGTGTGTGAGTGTTTTTGTGTATATGAGTGTGTGTGTATATAATTGTATGTGTGTATGTGTGTGTATATGTGTATATATGAGAGTGTGTGTATATGTGTATATGTGTGTATATATGAGAGTGGGTGTATATGTGTGTATATGAGTGTGTGTGTATATAATTGTATGTGTGTTTATGTGTGCGTATGCATATGTGTGTGTGTGTATATTGTGTGTGTGTGTGAGTGTTTTTGTGTATATGAGTGTGTGTGTATATAATTGTATGTGTGTATGTGTGTGTATATGTGTATATATGAGAGTGTGTGTATATGTGTATATGTGTGTATATATGAGAGTGGGTGTATATGTGTGTATATGAGTGTGTGTGTATATAATTGTATGTGTGTTTATGTGTGCGTATGCATATGTGTGTGTGTGTATATTGTGTGTGTGTGTGAGTGTTTTTGTGTATATGAGTGTGTGTGTATATAATTGTATGTGTGTATGTGTGTGTATATGTGTATATATGAGAGTGTGTGTATATGTGTATATGTGTGTATATATGAGAGTGGGTGTATATGTGTGTATATGAGTGTGTGTGTATATAATTGTATGTGTGTTTATGTGTGCGTATGCATATGTGTGTGTGTGTATATTGTGTGTGTGTGTGAGTGTTTTTGTGTATATGAGTGTGTGTGTATATAATTGTATGTGTGTATGTGTGTGTATATGTGTGTATATATGAGAGTGTGTGTATATGTGTATATGTGTGTATATATGAGAGTGGGTGTATATGTGTGTATATGAGTGTGTGTGTATATAATTGTATGTGTGTTTATGTGTGCGTATGCATATGTGTGTGTGTGTGTATATTGTGTGTGTGTGTGTGTATATTATGTGTGTGTGTGTGTATTATGTGTGTGTGTGTATTATGTGTGTGTATATGTGTGTATATATGAGAGTGTGTATATGAGAGTGTGTATATGTGTGTATATGTGTATATGTGTGTATATATGAGAGTGTGTGTATATGTGTATATGTGTGTATATATGAGAGTGGGTGTATATAATTGTATGTGTGTTTATGTGTGCGTATGCATATGTGTGTGTGTGTGTATATTGTGTGTGTGTGTGAGTGTTTTTGTGTATATGAGTGTGTGTGTATAGAATTGTATGTGTGTATGTGTGTGTATATATGAGAGTGTGTGTATATGTGTATATGTGTGTATATGAGTGTGTGTGTATAGAATTGTATGTGTGTTTATGTGTGCGTATGCATATGTGTGTGTGTGTGTATATTGTGTGTGTGTGTGTGTGTATTGTGTGTGTGTGTGTGTGTGTACGAGAGACACACAGGCAGCGAGGGCTCGATGCAGCAGCAGCTCTAACTCGGTTTGTACGGTTTTATTGACTGTGTGTGTTAGTGTGATTTTATTTGCTCGGCATCATGGGATTCCGCTACAGTAAACCACATGAAAAAGGGGGCGGAGCTACAAATCCACTACCAAGAACTGCTTTTATTCTGGCGCTCACCGCCGGCTCATCTGATTACATTCCTCCTGCAGGATCTCCTGGACCGGGCACGGCGGCGTGCACAGCGCGTGTGTGCTTCACGGTCCTATTTCAGAAATGCCAGTAGGTGGATTGGCTGCCAAATTCCGGGGTGATCGAGTGGTGCAGCGTTTGAGCTCTGCTATCGACCGGCCTGGCGCCTGCACAGACACATTCGGCTGTGTCTGAGGGAGGGAGGGCTGAAGGGATTCCTCATTACTGGTGAATAACAGTGACCCTCCGTACATGTGTTAGGTTCAGCCCTTCTCATTAAGGGTCAGCTTGTTGCTTCCAGTCATATCCAATTCCCCAGATACTCAACATAAGGTCCGGTTTCCCAGGAAACACTGGACGCAGGGCAAAAACAAACAACATTTAAATACTGACCCCTATGTACCGCTCTCTCACAGGACGTTTGGACGGTACCGGGCCGCTCTAACACGTTTTATCGTCTCTCTTCCCCTCAGCGATGCATCTGTTCGGACTGAACTGGCAGCTACAGGAGACGGACAGCTTCGCCTTCGAGAACGGCCAGGTGAAACCGGACGGTGCCACGCCCAACGGAGTGACCTCTCTGTCGTCTGAACATGGTACGCAAACACACACCCATACACCTATACATGCGTGTGAGGGTGAGGGATCTATTAGATGTGGATCTGATTGTGAGGGTGAGGGATCTATTAGATGTGGATCTGATGGTGCGTGTGAGGGTGAGGGATCTATTAGATGTGGATCTGATGATGCGTGTGAGGGTGAGGGATCTATTAAATGTGGATTTGATGGTGCGTGTGAGGGTGAGGGATCTATTAGATGTGGATCTGATGGTGCGTGTGAGGGTGAGGGATCTATTAAATGTGGATTTGATGGTGCGTGTGAGGGTGAGGGATCTATTAGATGTGGATCTGATGGTGCGTGTGAGGGTGAGGGATCTATTAGATGTGGATCTGATGGTGCGTGTGAGGGTGAGGGATCTATTAGATGTGGATCTGATGATGCGTGTGAGGGTGAGGGATCTATTAAATGTGGATTTGATGGTGCGTGTGAGGGTGAGGGATCTATTAGATGTGGATCTGATGGTGCGTGTGAGGGTGAGGGATCTATTAGATGTGGATCTGATGGGTGCGTGTGAGGGTAAGGGATCTATTAGATGTGGATTTGATGGTGCGTGTGAGGGTGAGGGATCTATTAAATGTGGATTTGATGGTGCGTGTGAGGGTGAGGGATCTATTAGATGTGGATCTGATGGGTGCGTGTGAGGGTGAGGGATCTATTAGATGTGGATTTGATGGTGCGTGTGAGGGTGAGGGATCTATTAAATGTGGATTTGATGGTGCGTGTGAGGGTGAGGGATCTATTAGATGTGGATTTGATGGTGCGTGTGAGGGTGAGGGATCTATTAAATGTGGATTTGATGGTGCGTGTGAGGGTGAGGGATCTATTAGATGTGGATCTGATGGTGCGTGTGAGGGTGAGGGATCTATTAGATGTGGATCTGATGGTGCGTGTGAGGGTGAGGGATCTATTAGATGTGGATCTGATGATGCGTGTGAGGGTGAGGGATCTATTAAATGTGGATTTGATGGTGCGTGTGAGGGTGAGGGATCTATTAGATGTGGATCTGATGGTGCGTGTGAGGGTGAGGGATCTATTAGATGTGGATCTGATGGGTGCGTGTGAGGGTGAGGGATCTATTAGATGTGGATCTAATGGTGCGTGTGAGGGTGAGGGATCTATTAGATGTGGATCTGATGGTGAGTGTGAGGGTGAGGGATCTATTAGATGTGGATCTGATGGTGCGTGTGAGGGTGGGGGATCTATTAGATGTTGATCTGATGGTGCGTGTGAGGGATCTATTAGATGTGGATCTGATGGTGCGTGTCAGGGTGAGGGATCTATTAGATGTGGATCTGATGGTGCGTGTGAGGGCGAGGGATCTATTAGATGTTGATCTGATGGTGCATGTGAGGGATCTATTAGATGTTGATCTGATGGTGCGTGTGAGGGATCTATTAGATGTGGATCTGATGGTGCGTGTCAGGGTGAGGGATCTATTAGATGTGGATCTGATGGTGAGGGTGAGGGATCTATTAGATGTGTATCTGATGGTGCATGTGAGGGGTCTATTAGATGTGGATCTGATGGTGCGTGTGAGGGGTCTATTAGATGTGGATCTGATGGTGCATGTGAGGGTGAGGGATCTATTAGATGTGGATCTGATGGTGCGTGTGAGGGTGAGGGATCTATTAGATGTGGATCTGTTGGTGCGTGTGAGGGTGAGGGATCTATTAGATGTGGATCTGATGGTGCGTGTGAAGGGTCTATTAGATGTGGATCTGAGGGGTCTATTAGATGTGGATCTGATGGTGCATGTGAGGGTGAGGGATCTATTAGATGTGGATCTGATGGTGCATGTGAGGGTGAGGGATCTATTAGATGTTGATCTGATGGTGCGTGTTAGGGTGAGGAATCTATTAGATGTGGATCTGTTGGTGCGTGTGAGGGTGAGGGATCTATTAGATGTGGATCTGATGGTGCGTGTGAGGGGTCTATTAGATGTGGATCTGATGGTGCGTGTGAGGGTGAGGGATCTATTAGATGTGGATCTGATGGTGCGTGTGAGGGTGAGGGATCTATTAGATGTGGATCTGATGGTGCGTGTGAGGGGTCTATTAGATGTGGATCTGATGGTGCGTGTGAGGGTGAGGGATCTATTAGATGTGGATCTGATGGAGGTTCCTCGTGGTGCACCGTGACAGGCGGCGTCTGAAGCACGGATCCTACAGTGACTCTGTTTAGCTGTGAATGATTTAGGACGCAACCTTTAAGGGCCCGAACGCGTCCCGGCTGCCCCATTCCTTCTCCTACTGACATTATTGCTGAGGTAATGAACACACACACACACACACACACACACACACACACACACCACACACACACACACACACACACACACACACACACACACACAGCACGAAAATGACTCACAAAGTCATAAAGCCGCAGTAATGTTTCCTTCGACACACTCCACACCCGAGGAGCCGAGGGAGACACACTGAGAAAACGTATCACCCCGTCTCACTAATGTCTCGCCGAGACGGAGAGAGAGAGAGATAACGTGAGAGAGAGAGAGAGAGAGAGAGAGAGAGAGAGGGAGAGCGCGAATGAGAGAGAAACACGAGAGAGAGAAAAGTTCACTACACATAAACACTGCACCTTCCGTACCACAAACCCAGACTTTGGGCTTCTACACACTGGCTACTGGTTCCAGAACCAAGAACTTCAGTTCCAGGACCAGTGGTTCCAGTTACACTAGGCTGCTGTGTAATGACACACCAGTCACATTTATCATCACTAATAACAATTCCAGTTGTTTCCCAGTTTGGTGAAAAATGAAGTGGAACCAGTTCTAGTTCTGTTAGTTCATTCAGTTATTATTAGTAGTAATATTGTTTTTTATGATTATTATTATTATTAGTGGTAGTAGTTGTAATATTAGTAATCATAGTATAAGTAGTATTAGTAGTAATATTGTTATTATGATTATTATTAGTAGTAGTAGAACTAGTATGAGTGGTGATATACAGTATAATAGTAGTAGAACTAGTATAAGTGGTGGTATATAATAGTAATAGTAGTGTTAGTAGTAATTATAATATAATAAGCTTTACTGAACCGATCCGACTGAACCGAACCAAACTCAACTGAATCAAATTGAACTGAACCAAACTGATTTTAACTGAACTGAATCGAATTGAACCAAATTGAACGGAACTAAATTGAACCAAACTGAACTGAACCGATCCAATCCAAACTGAACCAACTGAATCAAACCAAACTGAACTTAAGTGAACCAACCTGAACTAAACTGAACTGAACCAACTTGAATCAAACCGAATTAAACTGAACTGAACTGCAGTAAACTGAAGTGAATTGAATTGAGCTGAATTGAGTTGAATTAAGTTGAGCTGAATTGAATTAGCTGAATTGAGCTGAATTGAATTGAGCTGAATTGAATTGAGCTGAATTGAGCTGAATTGAATTGAGCTGAATTGAGTTGAATTAAGTTGAGCTGAATTGAATTGAATTGAGCTGAATTGAGCTGAATTGAGTTGAATTGAATTGAGCTGAATTGAGTTGAATTGAATTGAGTTGAATTAAGTTGAGCTGAATTGAATTGAATTGAGCTGAATTGAGCTGAATTGAGTTGAATTGAATTGAGCTGAATTGAGTTGAATTGAATTGAGTTGAATTAAGTTGAGCTGAATTGAATTGAATTGAGCTGAATTGAGTTGAATTGAATTGAGCTGAATTGAGTTGAATTGAATTGAGCTGAATTGAGCTGAATTAAGTTGAGCTGAATTGAATTGAATTGAGCTGAATTGAGTTGAATTGAATTAAGCTGAATTGAGTTGAATTGAATTTAGCTGAATTTAGCTGAATTGAGTTGAATTGAATTGAGCTGAATTGAGTTGAATTGAATTGAGTTGAATTGAGCTGCAGTGAATTACGTTGAATTGAGTTGAGCTGAATTAAGTTGAATTGAATTGAATAGAGTTGAATTGAGGGGCTGTTGGTGTTGCTAATGTGGTTATCATGTCATGTTAGCCTGTGTTTGCTTAGCATTTAGCCTCACGCTGTGCGGTCGTTAGCGAGAGCATGAGAAAGAACTTCTGCTGCACCTTCACACACACACACACACACACACACACTTATACACACTCACACACACACACACACTTATACACACTCACACACACACCGTCTTACTTAGACACAAACACTCTCCCCTACTCTGTCCTACACACTCATACACACACACTCTCCCACACTGTCATACACACACACTCTCTCATAGTCATACACACACACGCATTCTCTCACACTGCCAAACACACACACTCTCTCATAGTCATACACACACACATTCTCTCACACTGCCAAACACACACACTCGCATTCTCTCTTACACACACATACACACACACGCATTCTCTCACACTGTCATACACACACACTCTCTCATAGTCATACACACACACGCATTCTCTCACACTGTCATACACACACACTCTCTCATAGTCATACACACACACGCATTCTCTCACACTGCCAAACACACACACTCGCATTCTCTCTTACACACACATACACACATACACTCACTCTCTCTCATACATACACACACTCATTCTCTCACACTGTCATACACCCACGTATACACACACTCTCCCACACTGTCATACACACTCATACACACACTCTCTCTCATAGTCATACACACACACTAGTATTCTCTCACAGTCATACACCCACTTATACACACACACTCTCCCACACTGTCATACACACACACACATTAGCATTCTCTCACACTGTCATACACACTTACACCCACTTATACACACACCGTCTTACATAGACCCACACACTCTCCCACACTGTCCTGCACACTCTCACTCTCTTCTTCCTCCGTGACACACTCTCTTCTGCTCTCACACACGCACACACTCTTATTCACTCTCGACCTCACACACACACACTCTTTTAATCACACACTCACACTCTTATTCACTCTCGACCTCACACACACACACTCTTTTAATCACACACTCACACTCTTATTCACTCTCGACCTCACACACACACATTCTTATTCATACACACACTATTATTCACTCTCAATCAACCTCTTACACACATTCGCTCCTACACTTTCACTTGCTCTCTCTCTCTCTCTCTTCTCTTTTCACACAACTACAGTTTCTTACACACACACACACACACACACACACACACACACACACACACACACACACACTTCTTACAGTCTCTCTCACACACTCTAGTTTTCTATCATCTGTCACTACTCCATTTATATAATATCTTATTAATATAACACACACACACACACACACACTCAGTGTTTTGGCAGTGAGCAGAACCTGTGTGGCTGAACAGATGCTTCACACACGGTGAGAGATGAGGAGTAAGGTGAGGACGAAGGAAGGGAAACAGCTTCAGAATGAATCGGAACACCAACAGAGCCGTACAAACGCTGTCGTCTTTTACCTGAACGGGCACAAATTCCCATACGCATACACACGTCAAAGTCTCATGAGAAGCTTCTCAGAGGAGCTGAACAGATCACACAGAGGTCGCTGAAATGAAATGACCAACCAGCTCATGGTCAGGCGTCCAGATACTTTTGGCTCTGTAGTGTGTGTGTGTGGGTAGTCTGGTGCCCATCGAGGGAGCCGCCATGTGTCTCTTCGGCTGGCAGCTTGACCAAACATACAAGTTTGTCTCAGATGACGTGACTCAGACCTGCTTGGAGAACTGGGGAGGAACTGGGATCCAGACTGGAGGAGTAATGACCCTCAGACCTCCTGAGATCTGCTCTGCTCTCTCCTCTGCTCCAAATGTGGCGCCGCGCCTCCTCCTGGCACTCGTTTCTCATCCCTCGCTCTTTCACTCCTCCAGATCAGCCTGGTGCCACAAGTTGTACTGATGCCACGTGGCCTCGTGGTACCCGGTACCTGGGGGTTTGATCCATGTCTCCAGTGTGTGTGTCTGTTTGATATATTTTACATAGTGGTATGTCCTCTTGGTGCCTCCTTCAGCCTCACAGAACATGCCAGTAGGTGAAATGGTGGCTGTCACGGGGTGGTGGCATCTCATACAGTGAGTGGGACAACACTGTTCCCATGTCAACACCGGTTCCCTCACATCTCACTCAGGAAGAGTTGAACTGTGATCATGAGTCGGCGTGTTGGTGGATCGAGTAGCTGGTGTACCGACCATGTTTCCGGTCCTCAGTATTTTTGGTTCATGTCGTGTACTTAAGCAGAGTTGTGGATGATATTTGGAGAGGATTTAATGTGTCTCACTTTTGAATAATGAATTTTTGATTAATAAAGACAGACTGATGAAAAGGACTTTTTTGGGACTCAGATATTTTGGAAATCAGATTGTTTGGGACTTGGACTTTCTGGGACTAAGACTTTTTAAGAATCAGATTGTTGGAACTTACTTTTTTTGGGACCCAGATAATTTGGGACTCAGATTTTTGGAACTCAGATTTTTTGGGACTTAGATTTTTTGGGACTTATCTTTTGGGGCGTATACTTGTTGGGACTCATTTTTAGGACTCATGCCTTTTGGAACTCAGACATGTTGGGACTCATTTTTTAGGACTTAGACTTATTGAGACTGACATTTTGGGACACAGACTTTTTGAGACTCAGGCTTTTTAGGATTCCGATTTTTAGGACTTAGACTTTTTGGGACTTAGATATTTTGAGGGACTAAGATTTATTGGGACTCAGACCTTTTAGGACTCAGAACTTTTGAGACTATTTTGTGAATCAGATTTTTAGGACTCAGACATTTTGGGGATTCAGACTTTTGGGACTCAGATTTTTCAGGACTCAGTAATTTTGGGACTGAGACTTTTTTTTAGTAATCAGCTTTTTAGTATTCAGACTTTTTGTGAATCCGATTTTCAGGGACTTAGACGTGCTGGGACTCAGATTTTTTAGGACTTAGTTTTTTGGGACTCATTTTTAGGACTCAGACTTTTAGGGACATAGACCTGTTGGGACTCAGATTTTTTGGGAATCAGCTTTTTAGTATTCAGACTATTTAAGTTTCATATTTTTTGGGACTCAGGAACTCTACGTCTGTGGCCAGCGTAGAGGTGGTGCAGGCACACACGGAATCGGAAAAGGGAATTGGAAAGGATTAAATTGATCTGATGTGTGTAAATATGAGGTGGCTGTGCATCCTGGATGGACACTGATTGAAATCAATCGATTTTTTTCATCTAGTCGGTTGTTTTTATTGTTTTAAAGGGTAATTATGTGTTTTTAAAGGTCGCGGCCCTTCGAGGGACCCGGTAATACCACTGGGACCGGGACAGTAATTGAGATCGACGCCCGTGACCCGGAGCTTCCATCAGAGCAGCGTTTCAAATCCAACACAAACAATCTGCAGTAAAAACGAGCGGCGGTTCACTGCCCGGGACCCAGGGTTGCCAGATTGGGCGGTTTATGGCGCTGCTGGGTTATCGGTTTAATCACGCTGAGCTGGAAGGAACGGAAAAACGCAAACTGGGCAGATTTTACTGGTATGAACTGGTTTTTAGGGCCCTTTTGCTGCACCGAGCTGATCGTGAGCGCCGAGTGCCAAAAGCGTCCAGATCATCTCGCTGGCGTCGCTCTACACCGGGCGATTCAGACACAGAATGTATTTATACATTACCCACAATGCACTGCAAATGCTAGACTGTATTTTTGCATTCAAATCGGCATCTGTAGTAAATATATACAGTGAAGCCCGAAATTATTCATACCCCTGGCAAATTTTGACTTAAAGTTACTTTTATTCAACCAGCAATTTTTTTTTTGACCAGAAATGACACAGGTGTCTTCCAGAAGATAATAAGACGATGTACAAGAGGCATCATTATGGAAAAAAATATTTCCCAGCTTTTATTTACATTTGAACAAAAAGTGGCATGTCCAAAATTATTCATACCCTTTGCAAACTGTCAGTCTATGGGAAAATCCAAAGTTCTATACCATTCCAAATAGTCCAAGCTGTTCTAAAGCATCCTAATTACCCTGATTCATTGCGAACAGCTGTTTTAATCAACTCAACAGGTGAAAAACAGCAACTCTCTGCAGTTGGTTTGTGGACAGTCATGGCTAAGACAAAGGAGCTCACTAAGGACCTGCGGCTGTGCATTGTGGCAGCTCACAAGTCAGGAAAGGGCTATAAGGCCATATCTAAATGTTTTCAAGTTCCAGTGGCTACAGTGCAAAGTATTATTAAAAAATACAAGACATTCCGCACTGTGGAAAATCTCAGAGGACGTGGTCGGAAGCCAAAAGTGACACCTGTGCTGGCCAGGAGGATAGTGAGAGAGGTGAAAAAGAATCCAAGGATCACCACCAAGGCCATCCTGGTGAATCTGGGCTCTGCTGGTGGCAACGTCTCAAGGCAGACAGTCCAACGGACACTGCACACTGCTGGGTTCCACGGACGCAGACCAAGGAGGACGCCACTTCTCCAGAAAAGGCACACAAAAGCTCGCTTGGCCTTTGCAAATGCTCATCTGGACAAAGAAGAAGACTTCTGGTCTTCTGTTTTATGGTCAGATGAAACAAAAATTGAATTGTTTGGCCACAATGATGTATCCTTCATTTGGCGTAAAAAAGGAGAAGCCTTCAACCCTAAGAACACCATCCCCACTGTCAAACATGGTGGTGGGAACCTAATGATTTGGGGGTGTTTTTCAGCCAATGGACCAGGGAACCTAATCACAGTAAACGGCATCATGAAAAAAGATCAATACATCAAGATTCTCAACAACAACATCAGGCAGTCTGCAGAGAAACTTGGCCTTGGGCACCAGTGGACATTTCAGCACGACAACGACCCAAAACACACAGCAAAAGTGGTGAAGAAATGGTTAGCGGACAAAAACATTAACATTTTGCAGTGGCCCAGCCAGAGTCCTGACTTGAATCCAATTGAGAATCTGTTGAGGGAGCTAAAGATCAGGGTGATGGCAAGGAGACCCTCCAACCTGAAAGAGTTGGAGCTCATCGCTAAAGATGAATGGGCAAAAATACCAGTGGAGACATGCAAAAAGCTGGTCAGCAATTATAGGAAGCGTTTGATTGCTGCAATAGCCAATAAAGGCTTTTCTATTAATTATTGAGAAGGGTATGAATAATTTTGGACATGCCACTTTTTGTTCAAATGTAAATAAAAGCTGAGAAATATTTTTTTCCATAATGATGCCTCTTGTACATCGTCTTATTATCTTCTGGGAGACGCCTGTGTCATTTCCGGTCCAAAAAAAAAATTGCTGGTTGAATAAAAGTAACTTTAAGTCAAAATTTGCCAGGGGTATGAATAATTTCGGGCTTCACTGTATATGCTATATGGTCAAAAGTATGTGGACACACATTTACATTTTCAGCATTAAGCAGACGCTTTTATCCAAAGCGACTTACAGTACTGAGATAGTATACTGTCTAAGGCTTAAGGGCCTTGCTCAAGGGCCCAACAGTGGCAAACCTGGCACAAAACTGGCTTGAACCTTTCAATTACTGGACTAGATTCTAATGATTAAATCTGTTTGTTTCTGCCACATTCAAGTAAACTATGTGCTTTTATATTGTTTGGGGCAACAGTTTGGGGAATTCCGCTTCCTCTTTCAGTATGATTGCGCCCCTAAAGATGCAGTTTGACCAGTCGTGTCCAAAGGAGCTCCAATTTTCAACCAAATTCAACACTTTAGGGAAGAATAAATTTGGATTGCTGGCCAAGGTGAAGAGAAGAAGTGTTCTGTTCTCTTCCAACATCAGTCCATCACTGAGCGGGCACAAATTCCCACATACACACCCACACACACTCCAAACTCTTTTATTAAGGCTTCACAGAGGATCACATGATGTTAAGTGTACAAAAAAAAAAGGGATTTGGGACCGGATGTCCGACAAGCTCCTGATCGAGCGTCCGAATACTTTTGCCGTGCGTTTTCCCGACTTTCCTCCGAGCTATCGGGTCGCGACCTGCTGCCGAATCGAGTTTCTGATTAAGTTGCCCCTGATTGATTTCCTCCGAAGTCTTTTTGTTCTCGGCCGTGTTTCCTCTCCGGTGTTCTCCGTCGCTTTAGCTACAGAACTAATTCCCGGAGAAAAAAGGACATTGAAGCTTTATTTAACCAACAGAAGTGGAAAGAAAAGATTCCGATGTTTCCGCTGATTAAATTCTCTGTGTTTCGTAAATATAAAGACGTTTGAGAGAGAAGAGTGTTGTTCAGAAGATCACACAGAGGTCACTTTGTTTTAGTAATTGGATCTCAGCTCTGCTACCGGTCGGCTGGGCGTCTCCTAGTGCTTGCAGTGGACAAAATCGGCCGCTAGTCTGCTGGCAGGGAAAAGACGGGACTAAAAAGGCCTCACACGCCAATCCACCTAAGTGGAAGAGGAACTGGCTATGACTAAACTGGGATAAAAAGGCAGAAACCCACACTAATTCCTCCTCTCTCTCTCTCTCTCTCTCTCTCTCTCTCTCTCTCTCTCTCTCTCTCTCTCTCTCTCTGTAGGTAAAGGCGGCGTGTACGCTCAGGAGAACAACACTATAGACACGGGCGAGGTGGACGTGGGCAGGCGGGCGGTGCAGGACGTTCCTCCCGGCATGTTCTGGCGCTCGCAGCTTTTCATCGACCAGCCGCAGTCGCTCAAATTCAACATCTCGCTGCAGAGGGACGCGCTCGTCGGGGTTTACGGACGCAAAGGACTGCCGCCGTCACACACTCAGGTAACACACACACTTACACACACATCTGAAATCTCGAGCTCTGGGGTTTGAATATTACCTCAGTGCTGCTGCGGTCACTGCCTCTGCTGGCTGGTCAAAGCTCCTGCACGACCTGAGACTGTTGATCCACATACAGCAGTGCAGTGCAGGAGCCTCCGTACGCTATATTGTTCTCTGTTAGACTCCGTCTTTGGCAGGGGAAAAGAAGCGGCGACCCCTGCACACGTGTCAGTCACTGCAGCGCTCAGTCAGTATGGGGGTCTGCAGTGATGGAGGAAGTTACTATATGGATATGGATATGACTAGATTGCTTGGAAAAATAGAAAATTCATATATAATAATAATAATAATAAATAATAATAATAAATAAATAATAATTATAATATTCAATGAATAGTAATAATAATAAAAAATAGCAATAATAATAATAATAAGAAAATAATAATAAATAAAAAATAAAACAGTAATAATAATTATTATAATTATAAAATGATAATAATAATGGATAAAATTACAAAAAAAAAAAAATAATACTTAATAATAATAATAATAATAAAATAGCAATAATAATAAAACAATAATAATACAACAATAATAATAAGAAAAAAATAATAAATAAAAATAAAACTATAATAATAATTATTATTATTATTATAATTCTAATAATAAAATGATAATAATAATTGATAAAATCACAACAAATAAAAATAAAAAACAACAATAATAATAATAAATAATAATAAAAATAATAATAAATGTAATAATAATAATAAAATAACAGTAATAATAAAAAGAATAATAATAATAAAAAAATAAATGTAATAATAATAATAGTAATAATAATTATAATAATAATCATAATAATAATAACTAACAATAATAATCATTAATAAATAGTAATAATAATAAAAATAGCAACAATAATAATAATAAATAAAACATTAAACAATAATAATTATTATAATTATAAAATGATAATAATAATGGATAAAATAACAATAATAATAATTATAACAGTTATAATAACATAATAATAATAATAATAACAATAATAATAATAACAATAATAATAACAATAATAATAATAATAATAACAATAATAATAATAATAATAATAAAAATGGATAACATTATTAGACTATTGGATTGGATTTTACATTCATTTGTACTGTTGTGATGCTAAAACCACCACGTGTTAATTCCAGTAGTTTGTACATATTGAATTCCTCCGTCCTACTGGAGTAACTTTACCCACTGGAGTTAACAGACTCGCGGCTCCGCGAGTGAAGCTAGCATGTTTCTGACTGCAGCGACATGCAGGCTAGCTGTCACGCCACCAGCAGCCCGTTAATCCACATAATTGGCAGCTAAAAGCTCCATAATGGAAGTCGATAGCAGAGACGCCCCGGTGCCGTTCGGTCCCTTCGGTTGCCACAAACGGATCAATACGTTTCTTTAAGGCTGTACAGAAGACGGCGATGGAGGGCTATCGATGCGCCAGCAGATAAAAGAAGGAGGAAAGTCGACAGGCTCCTCCGCGGGTCGAAGAGGCGCTCGCGTTCGGCTCGGCTCGTCTGTTCGACTCCAAATCGCTTCCGTCCAGAAAACAAATTTATATACACATATACATATACAGCGGTACCTTGTAACTCGACGTTCCCTAAACTCAAAATCTTTGAAACTGGACGTGTGTGTGACCGCTGCTTTGTTCAGCGTTCGGTTTGAGCAGTAAAACCTCATAAAAGTGTGAGTATGAGCTGAACCTGCATTAGTGTGGAATAAGCGTCAGATCCAGGGTTACAGCTCCACATGTATCTGTGTTTATCTGGATTCTCAACCCTGTTTCACTTTTAAACTTGTGTTACAGCTCCAGCTTCTGAGAAATGGTGAGAATCAGAATCAGCTTCTCCCAGAGTCTAAAACGCTTCTGGTTGAAAATAAAGCTTAACGTGGTTTAATGTAGTAAAAGAAGGAGACAGGAGCACTAAACTTCTCTTCATTATTACTGCTCATAAGTTCCTCCACTAATCACATTCCTCACTCGCTGTTTTACTACAGTAAGTCACGGTAAAAACACTGAAATACAATTACAAACAGTTAAACTTCAATAAAAATACAATAAAAGCTGCACTTTAGTTTTACTTCTTTATTGTTTCCTGACGCTTCCTAATGGTGGAGATGCTTGATGTTGGAATAACGTATTCCCTTCAGCACCGGCGCATTCACATGGGAAGTGACAAAACCGCTTTTGCGCCGCTGTGCCGTTATTTCCTATGAAGTGTGACGGCGGTGCACAAAACTTAACGTGAAAAAAAGCAGAAAAGCACAAAAGCGGTTTTTTTTCATTTCTAATGTGAATGCTAAAGGGAATACAGTATTCCAACATCGAGCATCTCCACCATTAAGAAGCGTCAGGAAACAATAAAGAAGTAAAACTAAAGTGCCCCTTTTATTGTATTTTTATTGATGTGTAACTGTTAGTAATTGTATTTCAGTGTGTTTATATTATATTTGTGTTATTTTCAGTGTTTAAGTGTCAAAAACAACCTCATTATTTTACATGAGACTAAAATATCTGCAGCTCCACGGGACCATGGACGCATTAACAGGTTTCACAAACATCCTTATGGGGAAAAATACCTCGAAACTCAACGTCTTTAAAACTCAACGCCTCTCCCAGAACCGACTGACGTCCAGTTTTAAGGTACCGGTACGACAGATTAGAGTCAGAAACACAGATCATGATTCCCCGTCCTGCATGTATTATTCCTCGAGAGCGTTTCGCCACCAGACACTCGAACGTCATCGAGAGCCTCTTAAATCCTTCCTGCCTCGTCTCAGAAGAATAACAGCAACGTAATTCGGCCATCGTTCGGCGTGTCGACTTTATACGCAGGAAAACAACAGCGTCGCCGTGCAGACGATCCTCCTCCAGCTCAAAACCTCCTCGTAGCAAATTAGCGTCAGTCATTTCACTGCTGGATGCCAAACATCTCCAGTGTTTGTGTTTGTGCTCCGACGTCTTTGTTCTTTTATCTCATCAAAAAGCCAAAACTGTAAAGCGATGCTCGGAGGTCAGTTTATTATTAATAATATAATTATGATCATTTCCAGAAAAGTTGGGACACTGAATGATATAAAACAAAAATAAAACAACAATCTGTGATTTGTTCATTTTCCCGATGTGATCAATAACGTCTTTTATCTTGTCTTTGTATTTTTATCTTTAAAGCTTTATTTTTTAATTTATTTATTTTGTATGAACCGTTTTGTCTTGGTCAGGGTCGCAGCTGGGCACCGATGAGCTTTTATTAATAATAATAATAATAATAATAAAAAATAATAATAACAGTAATAATAATAATAATAATAATAATAATAATAATAATAAATAATTATAATAATAATAGCAATAATAATAATAATAATAATAATAATGAATAATTATAATAGTAGCAATAATAATAATAATAATGATGATTCTACTACTACTACTACTAATAATAATAATAATAATACTGTGTATATATATATATATATATATACAGTATATACTGTATATATATATAAAATGGAATTTATACACCTGTCAGCGGTGGGTGTGGCTACAACACCTGAACTCAGTAATTAGGAGGGACGTCCACATACCTTTGACACGTACAGTATATAGCTACTAATTTTGATCCATTCAACCCTGCATATCAATCAGTGTTGCGCTGACTGATTTTTATAAAAACGTTCTGAAATGTTTGGATTTATTAGGACGGAACTGAGTCTGTAACCTTCAGCTAATCAGACGCGCTTTTTCTCATTAGCGACGCAGATGAAGCGCAAACCTACAGAAACTTCACACCAAATATGACCGGATTCAGGGTGGTGGTGTGGGGGGCGCTCTTCACGTTTAATTTACCCATAATGCACCGCTCAGAAGACGCATACACTCGATGGGCCGTTTAATAGGGTACGCAGTGTGTGTGTGTGTGTGTGTGTGTGTGTGTGTGTGTGTGTTGCGTGTGGTTTGTTTTGACGTGACATTTAATTGCGAGCGATTGCGAGTTATTAAATGCGCCTCAGGTTGCATCTTCATGTTCGTGTCGGTGACGTTTGCGCTCGCGCACCTGTCTTCATTTAAGGTGTGTGTGTGTGTGTGTGTGTGTGTGTGTGTGTGTGTGTGTTTAGGATAATTGATTTGTGTAGCATGGCGAGCGGTGTGTGTAATTGAACGCGATCGTTACCGTAATAAGCGGCTTATTATTTGTACATCGACTGACTCGGTGTGTTCGTACATATGCATTCATTTAGTGCTTTGGGGTCATTAATATGCGCATCAACCATAAAATTATGCGTCCTTTTTTATCCAAATCGACTCACAATTTTGACCGAATACATTTTGAGCAATTGAGGGTTAAGGGCCTCGCTCAGGGGCCCAACAGTGGCAACTTGGCAGTGGTGGGGCTCGAACCTGCAACCTCCTGATTACTACTCCAGAGTTGATTACTCTAATTACTTTTCCTAAGGGTTTAAATGACAAATAGCATTACTTAATAGTAGTTACTTAAGTAATAATAATAAAGTAATAATAATAATAATAATAATAAAATAATAATAATAATAAACAATAATAATAATAGTAATAATGATAATAAAAATAAATAATAATAATGATAGTAATAATAATAATAAAAAATAATAAAAATAATAATGATAATTATAATTACAATAAAATAATTATAATAATACAAATAAAATTATAATAATAAAATAATAATAACAATGTTGATAATGATATAATAATAATAACAATAATGATAATGATAATAATAATAATAATAATAATAATAATAATAATCAAATTAATAATAATAACAGAACGATAATTATAATTTTTGTAATAATATAATAATAATAATAATATAATAATAATATTGTATTAATCGTTGTTAAACAATATAATATACATTGTTAATATCTAATATTTTATATAAGAATTTATACACCAGTTAGCAGTGGGTGTGGCTAAACCTAAAAACCTGAACTCAGTAATTAGGAGGGGTGTCCACATATTTTTGACATGTACAGTATAAAGCTAGTATTTCTGATCCATTCACCCCTGCATATTAATCAAAAACCCAATCTCTAATTTAAGTGAGGTTCATGATGCCGGTCTGTACTGGTTGGACCTGCTGGAGGCCTCACTGGTTCCTTCAGGTTCCTGGAGGATCTAACTGTGATCCGGTGTGTGTGTGTGTGTGTGTGTGTGTGTGTGCAGTACGACTTCGTGGAGCTGCTGGACGGCAGTCGGCTTATCTCCAAGGAGAAGCGAGGTCTGGTGGAGGCCGAGGGGTCTCTGAGGAGGGCGCGGTCGGTCAACGTCCATGAGGCTGAGTTCATCCGCTTCCTGGACTCGGGGATCTGGCACCTGGCTTTCTACAACGACGGCAAGAACACAGAACAAGTCTCCTACAACACCATCATCATAGGTTTGGCTTTTATTATGTCATTACTGATGTTTTACTGCCCACAGTCGAGCAAGCTTTACATTATATAAGTTCATCTGATCAGTGGTGGACTTCAGTCCAGCTTCCAGGTTCCAGTTTTGGACCGGTGGCTTCTTTCTTGTAAATTCCATAGCAATTTAGAGCTGGCTTGACTGTGGGCAGCATCTTCTGGATATCTTCTGTCTGATAATAAGGTGACAGTTTAGGAGACCACTGCTCCATGTCCTGCAGCTGGGTTGTGGGTGCGTGTGAGGGTGAGGGATCTATGAGATGTTGATCTGATGGAGGTTCCTCGTAGTTCACGTATTGAACGCAGCAGATCTGATCAGCATAGTCCTGATGGACTTTCATCAGGACCAGATCTTTATGGCTGGACGACTGGTTTGAAGTATCTTCCAAACATCAAGGTGCCACCCAGAGTTAGCGGTCCATGGAGGGGCGAGCCACCAAACACCGACAGGATGCTGGGCGGCCAAGACTCGTTGATGCCAGAGGGCGTGAAGGCTGTGGCGTCTGGTACGGACCAACAGAAGATCTACTGTGGATCAAACTGCAGATGATTTTAATCCTGGTAATCCACAGTGCATCCAACCCTTCTGTGCCAGTCAGAGTGCCAATGCATCTCCACTGGGCATGCAGACAACAGAGCAATGCAAGGCGAATCCTGGTTTCTCTATGATCGTATGGACGGCCGTGGAAGATCTGCACCAGGATGCTCTTGATGTTCCACCTCATGACCTTTAGAAATTGTAGGACCTGCTGGTGGTTACGTCCTGGTACCAGATACCCCAGGAACCCCTCTGATGCCCGCATTACACGAGTTTATTATGTTTTAATGTTTTGGCTGGTGTGTGTGTGTGTGTGTTAAGGTTTGGGTGTGTGTGCATGTAAACACACTCCGGAACGCAGTTGGTTTATTTACGTTTTCATCATGAGGTCAACAAGCGTGTTTCCCCGGCGACGGCGATCGTTGGTTTGCGTTATTACCGCGATAAATCGTCTACCACGCCGATGGATCCAGTTCTGTTACTGAAGGTTTTTATGGGGTTTGGTTTTGCGCCGGGTGCTAAAATTATACTGTGTGTGTGTGTGTGCGTGTGCGCACGTGCGTGCGTGTGTGTGTGTGTATGTACAGTGTATCACAAAAGTGAGTACACCCCTCACATTTCTGCAAATATTTCATTATATCTTTTCATGGGACAACACTATAGACATGAAACTTGGATATAACTTAGAGTAGTCAGTGTACAACTTGTATAGCAGAGTAGATTTACTGTCTTCTGAAAATAACTCAACACACAGCCATTAATGTCTAAATAGCTGGCAACATAAGTGAGTACACCCCACAGTGAACATGTCCAAATTGTGCCCAAATGTGTCGTTGTCCCTCCCTGGTGTCATGTGTCAAGGTCCCAGGTGTAAATGGGGAGCAGGGCTGTTAAATTTGGTGTTTTGGGTACAATTCTCTCATACTGGCCACTGGATATTCAACATGGCACCTCATGGCAAAGAACTCTCTGAGGATGTGAGAAATAGAATTGTTGCTCTCCACAAAGATGGCCTGGGCTATAAGAAGATTGCTAACACCCTGAAACTGAGCTACAGCATGGTGGCCAAGGTCATACAGCGGTTTTCCAGGACAGGTTCCACTCGGAACAGGCTTCGCCAGGGTCGACCAAAGAAGTTGAGTCCACGTGTTCGGCATCATATCCAGAGGTTGGCTTTAAAAAATAGACTCATGAGTGCTGCCAGCATTGCTGCAGAGGTTGAAGACGTGGGAGGTCAGCCTGTCAGTGCTCAGACCATACGCCGCACACTGCATCAACTCGGTCTGCATGGTCGTCATCCCAGAAGGAAGCTGACGCACAAGAAAGCCAGCAAACAGTTTGCTGAAAACAAGCAGTCCAAGAACATGGATTACTGGAATGCCCTGTGGTCTGACGAGACCAAGATAAACTTGTTTGGCTCAGATGGTGTCCAGCATGTGTGGCGGCGCCCTGGTGAGAAGTACCA